>NC_064640.1:858798257-859101174 GCF_023864345.2 Schistocerca serialis cubense | reverse complement strand
TTATCGAAAAGTTTCAGCAACCTCCTGGAAAGTCTGTGCGTCAAGCGGCTCGTGAAACAGGAGTTCCAAAAACGAGCGTCCATCGAATTTTGAAGCCTTTCCAATGGAAAATTTTTATTCCTAGATTACTCCACTCTATGAATAAGGATAATCATGATCAGAGAATTCAATTTCGTCAGTGATATCAAGCAAGATGCGCACACAACATATAATTCAAATATAAAGTTGTTTGGGGTGATTCTTTTCTATACGGGCATGTGAAACACAAATTTTGTAGCACAAGACAAGCTACAATCAATGAATTGATAGCAGCCATTGAAAACATTGAAAGGTGGCTACACTGAGCCACAGCGCCAGAGATTGCGCCAAAGAGTATTATTCAGCCGCCTCCACTGGCAGTGCTTGGGGAGAACTCGTAGTAGTCAGTGCTTGTTGAGATGGGCTAGTGAAAAGTGCTTGGGGAGAACTCGTAGTAGGCAGTGCTTGCTGAGATGTGATACTTAAAAGTTCTTGTTGAGATGTGATAGTAACGAGTAGGTGTGGAAATATTGTAATGATTAGAGTGCTTTTCGTCAATATATGAAGGTAAAAGAAAAAAAAATTTTCCTTTTCTTTTTATTATCTCAATGTCTTAAATAATGCACCATTACAGGTTCAGTCAACAAAGCATCTGGCTTGTGTTCTTGTATTAGAGTGTAATTCTGCTTTCCTTACGCAATTATAGTATTTCTATTTTTTAGTTACTTCAGTATAAATGGTATTTAAAATTTCTTGTCTTGTTGAAGAAGAACCGTGCCAGATGTGTACGTTGAGTCACACTCCCACACACAGAACAATTACATTTGTGCTTTGGTTTCGTAGGTTTTATAGTTGCTGGGGACTTAATTAATTAGTTGTGTTAACGAAAATTTTCATTTCATTCTTTGTTGTTGTTCTATGCAGTCAGATTGCGTAATAATACTAGTCAGGGCCAACCGTTTACGAGACACAGCGTAATCGGACATACAGCTACTAAAAATATTTGCATTATATAATAATTAAGCCCCCATGGAACATATGTAGCAAAATACCAATTGCAGCGAACAGGAACGAATTGGAGCCCATAGGTCAGCGTTATCAGCTGTGTCTGGGTTACAGTGACCAAGAATTTGAACATTTTCGATAAATGGCTGGTTTCTACATTTGTTCACATTGTTTTGAATTTTGACAGTTGTTCCATATCTTAATAAATATTAGTTTTACAGCTGCAAAAAAGTATACACATGTTTTTGGGACACCCTGTGTACAACATACTTATGTTACTTTAATCTAAATTCCAGAATCTGAAGAAAAGAAACATGTAATAAATGAGAATACGTGAAACGATCTAGACAGTATTATCGGAAAAGTAGCTTTGATATGACAACGAGAACCTACGAAGAATGTCCTGTTTGATGATTAGGTTCACAACATATATAAACTGAAATGAAGGAAGCAAAGTAGAGGCTGGCCGTTCCATTGACGGCGGTGTCGTGAGAGGGGAAATATAATATCGTCTGTACGAAGATAGAACGTGGAATCGGTTGTGATCTTTTTGAATGAACTACTCTGGACTCGTGATAGTGAAAACTTTGTAATGAACATTCAAAGTTTCGACTGGTTTTGCAGAAGACGGAAACTACAATTTCACTACGTAAGCGACTGCTTATAAAAGATTGGCTCTGTATTGACTGAACTACTGTTCACATATGTGATAGTAGTATTGGACCGAGCTGATAATGTAAGGGCTGCATGACTGGTCAGATATTTATAGAAAAAAAATGAAATGAGCGTGTGGCATTGATAGCCGTGAGGCCTCATCCGGGGAAGTTCGGCAGCCGAGTGCAAAATGAAATGATCGTATGGCATTGTTGGCCGGGAGGCCCCATGCGGCGAAGTTCGGCCGTCGTATTGCAAGTTCTTTCTAGTTGATGCCACTTCGGCGACTTGCGAGTAAATGTTAATGAAATTATGATGAAGAACACACAACACTCAGTCATCACGAGGCAGAGAAAATCCCTGACCCCGCCGGGAATCGAACCCGGGACCCGGGACCCGGTGCGCGGTAAGCGAGAACGTTACCGCAAGACCACGAGCTGCGGACAAGACAGCGAATGCAAGTTTTATTTCAGTCGACGCCACATTGAGCGACTTGCTTGCCGGTGAGGAGGATGAATTGATGGTGAGGACAACACAACACCCAGTCCACGAGCGGTGAAAAGCTCCAACTCGGCCGGGAACAGAACCCGGGCCCGCTGCGCGGGAGGCAAGCACGTAACCACTTTTCTTTCTTTTTTTAAACCTCAAAATGGTTCAAATGGCTCTGAGCACAATGGGACTTAACATCAGAGGTCAGCAGCCCCTAGACCTAGAACTACTTAGACCTAACTAACCTAAGGACATCACACACACCCAGGCCTGTGGCAGGATTCGAACCTGCGACCGTAGCCGTCGCGCGGTTCCAGACTGAACCGCTCCGGCACAGCGGCTGGCTTTTTATCTCATTTTGCTCGTTGTATTTGCTCAGGGCGGATTTCCCATGACTCTTGTTAAAGTTCGTTGTTTATCCATTAACTCAGGTATTTTTTTGCATTAGAGAGAGCAGCTAACCGTCTGACCGAACACGCTGAGCTACCGTGCCGGCAGAAGAAATAACATCCCCTAGGTTTCCTCGAGATTCGAACTCGGATTCTCCGCTACACAGTCTGTTACCTCGGCCATTGCGCTATCGGTGCTCTTAACTAACCACTCAGCTAAACATGCGGACGACATGTAAAAAACTTTCTCGGAATTACAGACGGGTGAATTGGTCGATATGACGCGAAGCATCGATGAATGTCACTCCCACCGTCGTCTGGTGAAATCTTCACATCACATCGATGAAATATGCGGACAGGAAACCTGAGATGTTTATATTAGCTCAACTCGCTGAAAAATGCAACAAAATTACATGGTCACACACTATTTCTACTCAGGGAAGAGTAACAGTAATAATTCAAAATAGGAACTGCTAGAATCTTCAAGAAATTGTCTCATGTGAATCTACGTCTAAAATCTATGAATCCTCTTCAGCTTGAGAACATACGATTAAAATAATGCTGACAATATCTTGAACGTGAACAGTTATTGACCACCCTTTCCGTCCGCGAATAGAATGAGAACAACTCTTAAAGGGCAGATTTTCAGAATATACGACGTTGTGCTGAAAAGTAATGCCTGCGAATTTTCATTCCGTTTTCAATATCAGTTGAGGTATTACATGTCACGCATACTAGATCGACTTTCCATCTTCGCTGACTCAAGTTACAACTCTCTGCCGCTCGAGGGCTCCGAACTGTACCGTGTGAGATGGTAGTGTGCAACGTGGCTATGTCGGTGCGTGACAAACAGCGTCCTGTAACAGAGTTTCTAACCGCAGAAAACGTTTGAAATCTTAGAACAATGAAAGCTGTGTACCATGATGATTGCATCTACTTCAGTAATTTGCGACGTTGGGTTGTTTGTGTTCGCAGTCAAAGAAACGGTGGTGCTAACCTCTACACGTGCGACATTGCTCACTCAGTCTGTTTTCTAAACGTAGGGAACACCTTGGAGGACTTGGATGGTATCAACAAACTACTCTCTCTTTAGGAGAAATGTATTTGTCGCCAGGGTGGCTATTAAGAATTTATATCATTATTCCTCATTTCAAAATACGAGGGCAGTTCAATAAGTAATGCAACACATTTTTTTTCTCGGCCAATTTTGGTTGAAGAAACCGGAAATTTCTTGTGGAATATTTTCAAACATTCCCGCTTCGTCTCGTATAGTTTCATTGACTTCCGACAGGTGGCAGCGCTGTACGGAGCTGTTAAAATGGCGTCTGTGACGGATGTGCGTTGCAAACAACGGGCAGTGATCGAGTTTCTTTTGGCGGAAAACCAGGGCATCTCAGATATTCATAGGCGCTTGCAGAATGTCTACAGTGATCTGGCAGTGGACAAAAGCACGGTGAGTCGTTGGGCAAAGCGTGTATCATCATCGCCGCAAGGTCAAGCAAGACTGTCTGATCTCCCGCGTGCGGGCTGGCTGTGCACAGCTGTGACTCCTGCAATGGCGGAGCGTGCGAACACACTCGTTCGAGATGATCGACGGATCACCATCAAACAACTCAGTACTCAACTTGACATCTCTGTTGGTAGTGCTGTCACAATTGTTCACCAGTTGGGATATTCAAAGGTTTGTTCCCGCTGGGTCCCTCGTTGTCTAACCGAACACCATAAAGAGCAAAGGAGAACCATCTGTGTGGAATTGCTTGCTCGTCATGTGGCTGAGGGTGAGAATTTCTTGTCAAAGATTGTTACAGGCGATGAAACATGGGTTCATCACTTCGAACCTGAAACAAAACGGCAATCAATGGAGTGGCGCCACACCCACTCCCCTACCAAGAAAAAGTTTAAACCCATACCCTCAGCCGGTAAAGTCATGGTTACAGTCTTCTGGGACGCTGAAGGGGTTATTCTGTACGATGTCCTTCCCCATGGTCAAACGATCAACTCTGAAGTGTATTGTGCTACTCTTCAGAAATTGAAGAAACGACTTCAGCGTGTTCGTAGGCACAAAAATCTGAACGAACTTCTCCTTCTTCATGACAACGCAAGACCTCACACAAGTCTTCGTACCCGAGAGGAGCTCACAAAACTTCAGTGGACTGTTCCTCCTCATGCACCCTACAGCCCCGATCTCGCACCGTCGGATTTCCATATGTTTGGCCCAATGAAGGACGCAATCCGTGGGAGGCACTACGCGGATGATGAAGAAGTTATTGATGCAGTAAGACGTTGGCTCCGACATCGACCAGTGGAATGGTACCGTGCAGGCATACAGGCCCTCATTTCAAGGTGGCGTAAGGCCGTAGCATTGAATGGAGATTACGTTGAAAAATAGTGTTGTGTAGCTAAAAGATTGGGGAATAACCTGGTGTATTTCAATGCTGAATAAAACAACCCCTGTTTCAGAAAAAAAATGTGTTGCATTACTTATTGAACTGCCCTCGTACTTATTTATTAACACAAAGTTTGTTTTGTTTAAAAAGCTTTAAGAGTTTTTGTGGTGTCACCGCCAGACACCACACTTGCTAGGTGGTAGCTTAAATCGGCCGCGGTCCATTTAGTACATGTCGGACCCGCGTGTCGCCACTGTGTGATCGCAGACCGAGCGCCACCACAAGGCAGGTCTCGAGATACGGAATAGGACTCGCCCCAGTTGTACGACGACTTTGCTAGCGACTATACTGACGAAGCCTTTCTCTCATTTGCCGAGAGACAGTTAGAATAGCCTTCAGCTAAGTCCATGACTACGACCTAGCAAGGCGCCATTAACCGTATCTGAAGATAGTCTTATTTGTATTATCAAGAGCGATGTACCACAAGGATGGAATAAAGATAAGTATTCGAGGAGCTGCATACTTTTCTTATTAGAATTCACTACTTATCCTGTTCCAGAATTCACGCCCGTCTGCGTTAGATAGCGTGCATTTCGGCCTCCTGTATCTACAAGGTGTTGGCACATTTGCCAACACATCAGTTTTCACATAAAAAATTCGGAGGCATTACATTTCAGCACACCCTCATAAAACTAAAATTTTACTAAAAATATCTTGCACGTGAGCAGTTACTGAACACCTTCCTCCTCCTGGAAATACAATGTGGAGAACTCCTAGTGCACAGTAGTTAGAATAAAAATTCTACTCTTACGTACTTTGCCGGCCGTTGGGCCGAGCGGTTCTAGGCGCTTCCGTCTGGAACCGCGCCACCGCTACGGTCGCAGGTTCGAATCCTGCCTCGGGCATGGATGTGTGTGATGTCCTTTGGTTACTTAGGTTTAAGTAGTTCTAAGTTCTAGGGGACTACTGACCTCGGATGTTAAGCCCCATAGTGCTCAGGGCAATTTGAAGGTACTTCAGACTGCTTTGCGGATTGCAGATATACTTTTAAATGCTCAATTTAAATTCATCAAATTCTGTCGGACTATGTGATACAAAGTAGGTGCTACATGAAAGGAGTCAATACATAAGTCTCAAAAAGCTTGATAGAGGATGAGCCACTTTCTCACTATTCTCCATATTCAAGGCTACTCTATAATGTTGATTTTGCATCCAAGAAATTATTTTTGTGAAACAACAGGAATTTATCAGCATTAGCAGGCACTGACGGGAGCATATGCGTTGTTGATGCATGCGGCGTCTTTATGTTGGCCCTCTTCGAATAGTGTTTTTGGAGTTGAGAACAAGCAGACAGCTTGGTCATTTAAGAGTAAATCTTGCAGTAGACTTTGGGGATAGAAAGCCTCTTGCAGCTATTAGAAAAAGGAACACTTTGAAGCACTTACTGGGAACAAAATGCTGGTCCCAAGAAGTTCTCGCATCAGTATGTAGACAATGTCTTCGGCTGAAGAGGCAGAAACACTGCCTACCTGGACCTACCTGATAGGCGCCTCCAGCCACAGTAGGGGCAGGGGCGCGAAATATGTCTAGGTCGCCAAGCTAACGTGTTTCGACAGTGTTATAAACGCCCTTTGTGAACAGGGAATGCCACGCGGGAGTAGCCGAGCGGTCTAGGGCGCTGCAGTCATGGACTGTGGGGCTGGTCCCGGCGGAGCTTCGAGTCCTCCCTCGGGCATGGGTGTGTGTGTTTGTCCTTACGATAATTTAGGTTAAGTAGTGTGTAAGCTTAGGGACTGATGACCTTAGCAGTTAAGTCCCATAAGATTTCACACACATTTGAACATTTTTGGACAGGGATAGCAGCAACAAAAATTCGCGAGTTTCCATATTCACTGTGTACCGGACGCTATCAAGGCAGCCATCAGGTGGCGTCGTCCGTCTGCCTGCAGAATGTTTGCATGGTCTCAGCTCTTTGAAAGAATTTTAGGAGGAACACAACATTTATGGCGGCTCTGAAATGATCTATGATGGGACACAAAAGCACTTCTCTTAGTTTAGCAGAGGCCCCTGGTCAGACACGCTATAACGTCAGTACATCCAGATAACGATCTCCATGATAAATGTGTTGTTCACTTTAGAGCTGTAGAGAAACTCAAAACACACTGCCTAAAGTGACTGTGGAAAAAAAGAAGTCAGGAGCACAAAGTCATCACCTCTCTGCACAGGAATTTTCTAGTCAGGGGACCGATGACCTCTGAAGTTAAGTCCCATAGTGCTCAGAGCCATTTTTTGAACGGCCGGCCGCGGTGGTCTAGCGGTTCTAGGCGCTCAGTCCGGAGCCGCGGGACTGCTACGGTCGCAGGTTCAAATCCTGCCTCGGGCATGGATGTGTGTGATGTCCTTAGGTTAGTTAGGTTTAATTAGTTCTAAGTTCTAGGGGACTGATGACCACAGATGTTAAGTCCCATAGTGCTCAGAGCCATTTGAACCATTTTTTTTTTTTTGAACGGCCTGAGGTGGTTGTTCTGAGTACTGGTTTCTCAGGATCTATGCACCCAAATTGCGTGAAAATGTAATCACATGTCAGTTCTAGTATAATATATTTGTCCAATGAATACCCGTTTATCATCTGCACTTCTTCTTGGTGTAGCAATTTTAATGGCCAGTAGTGTAATATTATTTTAGCAGTCAAGCCCATATATTTACTGGTAATTGTAATAAACTCAGATGCAGGCTAACAATGACGAACAGAGTTAAAGGGAAAAATCAATTTAGCAGTCGGTTGGAGCAGATAGTCAAGTGGAAGGCATACTATTTAAATTGATTGCTATCAGGGCGTACACTCATAGTCGCCTGTAGCCTCTCAAACCATACAAGTCCAGTGTAGTCTTGCATGCTGATAAGGAAACTTAACCCTTGGATGCATAATAGGGGCCTTTCAGACCTGGCAACCTTTTATTCTCACAAGAAATTGTCTTAAAATTTATTTTAGTTGACGTCGTCTGTAATCCTTGGAAATGCGAGCCAGCTGCCTTTCCGGTATTTTATCTATATTTTATCAGAATGACGTTTTATAGTAACTAGATTACTGAACACAGTTGTCAGTTGTCACAATCATACTCTTTATTGAAGGGACAGGAACACTGAACAGGCAAAATCTCAGAACTCATTTGAAAATGAGTGTATTTCTCAATTCCAAAACAGTTTTAAGCCTTGTATTAGAAACAGAATAAGTATTTTAGATACTATTATTCCTTTCTTATAACATTATTATGTATCATACTACCTGAAAAGACAGAAGAACATCTTAAGTTAGTGCAAATGATCAAATTCAGTTATTACTGAGCATCTTGAAGGTGAGGCTCTTTTTGATCAAGAAGACAGCGGAGATTAAGACGATAATAATCACCAGTATAAAGAAACCCACGTATTCTAGCGTCGCGGTTGAAACAATCAGTGAAGCGTTAGATGATGCAGACTACAGAAGTGCCGATTTTATAATCGGTCATGATGGCACTGCCACCAACGAGCAAAATACAAGTACACAATATCCTGAAAACACACCTTGTCCGGTAAGAGGTAGTGTAACTAAACAAAAAGGAAAGTGAACTCGAAATCAAGTCCTCCATGACCTGCGAACATCATTTACGTCTGGAAGACAATTTGACGGTTGTACGTTCTGTGGCCAAAATGAACAAATGTGTAATGTTGCTAAGTCTCTGAAGAGTAGGACCACCCTAGCTAAAAAACAAAAAAACATGTAACGAATACACATAAGGAGTTGATTACTTTGACCAGAAGGCAAGTACATACACTTGGAAGAGACAGAAAAGAAGATGGTATTTTGCCTTGTGGACAAACGTATTTGATATAGTAGCAATAAATATCTTGTGCTTATTTTCATAGTGACATCCGAACTATATGGAAGGTAGATTTGACAAAAACAGAAATTTTCTCATATGGAGAGGCGAATCAAAAAATCATGCCTCCAAGATAAAGTTCCGCAAGCGACCGCATGTTGTGGAATTAGTAGCCAATGGACGAAGATTGCTGCAAAGAAGATCATCAAAACGAAGATGCTTCATGTGCCCACATCTATAAGACAGAAAAGTGGTCAATCATTCTGCAAAGGCACAAAAAATATACGCAAATAGCGTAGTGAAACTGTTTGTGAAAGGCGTTACTTGCAATGAGCAAATATTCTGATGTGGATCAGTAAAATGTACAATTGGTTATCCAACTCTGGAAAATTATAACATAATTTACAGTTTTGTATTTCATATTATACTAAAATAAAAAACACAATATCATAAATACTCTCTTATTTATCCTGTGACACCAACCCCTACAAAACTTCACAATATTTCCTTTCATACCACCATGTAGTACTTGTCTTAAGGTAGGGGGCTTACAGATCCCTCTCACGAATTTTTGGTAGTCCAACCACTCGTGCATCCAAGGATTAAACACAATGAAAAGGGGAATGCAAAAATTAAAAGACAGGAAAGACCACGAATAGCTTTACAACAGTATAAGAAATGAATAATACGTTACAATGCACTGCTCTAAAACTGATGCGAGGAACTCCTGCACAGAATAAAAGGAGTTTACCACAAGGTAGTTTTTCAATCTACATTTTAAAGTCAGGGGTTTCAGTTGCAATGGGAATCTATTTAAAATAAAACCAGCAGAACAGTACAAACGCTTCTGTACAATGCTTAACGCAGTATTAGCCAAGTGCTAATTTATATTCCGTCTACCGCTCACTGAGTGACTCTGGAAGTTCATTCTGAGTGAGTCCATATTTTAACCACAGATATCATGAGGGAGTATGTGTACATATATCTCACGTTAGAATGCCGGGATGCTTGAACATCGGCCTGCAAGAAGTTCGTAAACTGACACCGTAGATCGTTCTGCTTGTCATTTCTTGGGATTTTTGTAAATGCACAAGATATGATACAACAGTACAGTTCCCTGCAAAACCTACGGTTGAGATAGGTAAAGTAAAATAACTTTTTAACAACTGGATGGAAATAAATGAAAGGCTGGAAGCACGTTAACTGAGGTGTTCCAGATGGACGTCGTATGGCGCGAGGTCAGTGTCACTAAATTGACAAATGGGGATCGCCCGGCAACACGAGGTAGTTGAAGGAACGGGAAAATACAGTGAGTGTATGTCAGTCAGCGAGTAGTTACGGTGCACAATGGTGGTGTACCTAATTACAATATGGCTCGGAAGGGAGACTGGGTTTAATGTCCCGTCCACATCGAGGTCTCTAGAGGCGGAGCACAAGCGCCGATTGTGTCAAGGATGGGGAAGGATATCGACCGTATCTTTTCAGAGGAACCTTCCCAGAATTTCTCCGGAGCGATTTAGGGAACTCACGGAAAACCTGAATCTGGATGGCCGGACGCGGGTTTGAACCGTCGTCCTCCCGAATGCGAGTCCAGTGTGCTAACCACTGCGCCACCTCGCTCGGTACATGGTTCGGAGGAACATTTAGATTATAGAATCAATGTTCTCGAGACCGGATGACAGCTGCTGGCAAACCTTTCGAGATGTGAGGTCGTGGTCTAAGAGACTCTTGTGTTCCTGACGTTCCGTCCAGGACTGCGCTGGACATCCTCAGAGGCGCTCCTCGGATGAGTCTTGCCGACTGACCGGTCGGACGTTCGAGAGCGACATATGTACCGTAGGGAAGGAGGGGAGCGTGGTCAAAGTACAGAGAACTTTACTACCAACGAACAAAAGAATGAAAATGATGAACCACAACGACGGAAAAAGGAAAATGCAGTTTATCTCCTTTTTATTAAAAAAGTAACGGAACAGATCGGTAAATTTTTGCAGAAACATGACATCAGACCGATCTTTAGACCAATAAAGAAAATAAGTCAACTACTCCGATCTGTGAAAGATAAACGCCCTCCTCTGTTGACATGAGGTGTACACAAAATTCCGTGTACGCCTGGTGAAGTTAACGTTGGACCTACCAAGAGGAGCGTAAATACACGGCTAAAAGAACACAAAAGTCTTTGTCGACTAGGAAAAATAGAGAAGTCAGCTGTAGCAGGGCATGCTCTTCAGTCAGGAAACCACTAAGTGAAGTTTTCTGAAACGGAAATGTTATCTACAACGTTAAATTATTATCCACGACTACGTAGAGAAGTCATTGAAATTTATAACCATCGGGATACTTTTAATGGGAAAGAGGAGGCAACGGAACTTAGCGACATATGGACAGTAGCTCCGCAGAATCGCTAGACAGTTTTATCTTTGACAAGACGACAATCGATGGTTAAATTTTATCTTTGACAAGGGTTCCCTTTGCTCATCACGTGTCATTTTGACCACGCCCCCTTTTCTACAGTATATATGTCGCTCTCGGACGTCCGACCGGTCACTCGACAAGACACAGCGGAAACATCAGGAACAGAAGAGTTTCTTGGACCACGACCTCACATCCCGGAAGATTTACCAGCAGCTAACATTTACGTTACTTCAGATGGGGAAGGATCACTGGGAAACTGGAAGAAGGCCGAGGTGTGATGAATGCGGCCCACTGGTTTGGTACTGTTCACAGCACTGTTTCAACGGCACGGCTGAGCGTTCCAAACCATAGGCACTGCTGCCCAGAGAAGAGGAGGTGGTCGACTGTGGAGTTTCCTTTGTGCTGTGCTAACTCTAAATGAGTCTTATGCGATATTATTTTTAAGTACTGTTTTTTTTCGAACATAGCAACAAGTGGTTCATGGTGTGGGTTCCTGTAGTCATGTCCTGGTTCATGAACCACGGGCAACGTATGAGTGGCAAAGTAAGTGGTCCCGACAGTCGGGATACCAGTTACTTTGGAATAAAGCTGGGCATCTCGGACATATTCTGAGTCGTGGTCACCTTTGTGCTCATACGGCAAAGACTACCAAATCCACCGGTTAGTCCCTCAGCCGTTAGGGGTAAAACCCAATGGGACTCGGGGCAAGTAAGGCTAGCAACCTGCTTCCCTGGTACGTTAAATATGATGCTGGCAACAATCAGAGCAAAATGCCTCGGACCTTTGGAGGTGACGGAGTCCCACCTCTAACTGACAAACCAGGGACTCCAAAGATACGACTTGGCAAACAAATGGTAATGAGATGGGGAGATATTAATATCAATGGGGGCTACTCTGGGAAGAAGGTAGAGCTGGCAGAGGCTGCAAGTAAGATGGGGCTGGACGTTTTAGCTGTTAGTGACATTCGGGTAAGGGGTGAGAAAGAAGAGGAAGTGGGAGAATACAAGGTCTACCTGTCAGGAGTCAAAGCAGGAATAGCACAATGGGGTGTAGGGCTTTACATCAGGAAAGAAATGGAACCCAGCGTAGTTGCAATAAGGTATGTAAACGAACGACTGATGTGGATAGATTTGACAGTGTCTAGCAAGAAAATTAGGATTGTGTCAGTATATTCGCATTGTGAAGGGACAGATCAAGATAAGATGGATAGTTTTTATGAGGCACTCAGTGATGTAGTTGTTAGAGTAAAGGACAAGGACAGTGTTCTGCTCACGGATGATTTTAAAGCCAGGATTGGAAATCGAACAGAAGGGTATGAAAAGGTTATGGGTAAATTTGGAGAGGATATGGAGGCCAACAGGAACGGGAAACAACTCTTGGATTTCTGTGCCAGAATGGGCTTAGTAATCACAAACTCCTTTTTTAAACATAAGAACATTCACCGGTATACTTGGGAAGGCAGGGGAACCAGATCTGTCATTGACTATATAATAACAGATCAGGAATTCAGGATGGCTGTGAGGGACACACGTGTATTCAGGGGAGTCTTTGATGACACTGCTCATTATTTAATCTGCAGTGAAATTGGGATTGTGAGGCCGAAAGTGCAGGAGGTCCGGTCCATATGTAGGAGGATAAGAGTGGAGAAACTTCAGGATAAGGAAATCAGGCACAAGTACATAACAGCGATCTCAGAAAGGTACCAGTTAGTTGAATGTAGTCAATTACAGTCATTGGAAAAGGAATGGACAAGGTACAGGGACACAGTACTAGAAGTGGCTAAAGAATGTCTTGGAATAGTAGTGTGTAAAAGTACGATGAAGCAAACAGCTTGGTGGAATGATACAGTCAAGGCAGCCTGTAAAAGGAAAAAGAAGGCGTATCAAAAATGGCTACAAACCAGAACCCAGGTAGACAGAGAAAATTATATTGAAGAAAGAAACAAAGCCAAACAGATAATTGCAGCATCCAAGAAGAAATCGTGGGAAGACTTTGGAAACAGGTTGGAGACTATGGGTCAAGCTGCTGGAAAACCATTCTGGAGTGTAATTAGCAGTCTTCGAAAGGGAGGTAAGAAGGAAATGACAAGTATTTTGGACAGGTCAGGAAAACTGCTGGTGAATCCTGTGGATGCCTTGGCAGATGGAGGGAATATTTTGAAGAGTTGCTCAATGTAGGTGAAAATGCGATCAGTAATGTTTCAGATTTCGAGGTAGAATGGGATAGGAATGATGATGGAAATAGGATCACATTTGAGGAAGTGGAAAAAATGGTCAATAGATTGCAGTGCAATAAAGCGGCTGGGGTGGATGAAATTAAGTCGGAACTCATCAAATACAGTGGAATGTCAGGTCTTAAATGGCTACACAGGATAATTGAAATGGCCTGGGAGTCGGGACAGGTTCCATCAGACTGGACAAAAGCAGTAATCACACCAATCTTTAAACATGGAAACAGAAAAGATTGTAACAACTATAGAGGTATCTCTTTAATCAGCGTTGTGGGTAAAATCTTCTCAGGTATTATTGAAAGAAAAGTGCGAGTATTAGTTGAGGACCAATTGGATGAAAATCAGTGTGGGTTTAGGCCTCTTAGAGGTTGTCAGGACCAGATCGTTAGCTTACGGCAAATAATGGAGAAGTGTTATGAGTGGAACAGGGAATTGTATCTATGCTTTATAGATCTAGAAAAGGCATATGACCGGGTTCCTAGGAGGAAGTTATTGTCTGTTCTACAAGATTATGGAATAGGAGGCAAACTTTTGCAAGCAATTAAAGGACTTTACATGGATAGTCAGGCAGCAGTTAGAGTTGATGGTAAATTGAGTTCATGGTTCAGAGTAGTTTCAGGGGTAAGACAAGGCTGCAACCTGTCTCCACTGTTGTTCATATTATTTATGGATCATATGTTGAAAACAATAGACTGGCTGGGTGAGATTAAGATATGTGAACACAAAATAAGCAGTCTTGCATATGCGGATGACTTAGTTGTGATGGCAGATTCGATTGAAAGTTTGCAAAGTAATATTTCAGAGCTAGATCAGAAATGTAAGGTCTATGGTATGAAGATTAGCATCTCCAAAACGAAAGTAATGTCAGTGGGAAAGAAATATAAACGGATTGAGTGCCAAATAGGAGGAACAAAGTTAGAACAGGTGGACGGTTTCAAGTACTTAGGATGCATATTCTCACAGGATGGCAACATAGTGAAAGAACTGGAAGCGAGGTGTAGCAAAGCTAATGCAGTGAGCGCTCAGCTACGATCTACTCTCTTCTACAAGAAGGAAGTCAGTACCAAGACTAAGTTATCTGTGCACCGTTCAATCTTTCGACCAACTTTGTTGTACGGGAGCGAAAGCTGGGTGGATTCAGGTTACCTTATCAACAAGGTTGAGGTTACGGATATGAAAGTAGCTAGGATGATTGCAGGTACTAGTAGATGGGAACAATGGCAGGAGGGTGTCCACAATGAGGAAATCAAAGAAAAACTGCGAATGAACTCTATAGATGTAGCAGTCAGGGCGAACAGGCTTAGATGGTGGGGTCATGTTACACGCATGGGAGAAGCAAGGTTACCCAAGAGACTCATGGATTCAGCAGTAGAGGGTAGGAGGAGTCGGGGCAGACCGAGGAGAAGGTACCTGGATTCGGTTAAGAATGATTTTGAAGTAACAGGTTTACCATCAGAAGAGGCACCAATGTTAGCACTGAATAGGGGATCATGGAGAAATTTTATAAGGGGGGCTATGCTCCAGACTGAACGCTGAAAGGCATAATCAGTCTTAAATGATGATGATGATGGTGATGATGACATAGCATCTTACTCTCATTTGGTAACCAATATCATTCTGCATGTGATTTCGACTTTTGTGCCACTATAGAACCGTTTTTAACATACCAAAACCGATACAATTTCACACACACACACACACACACACACACACACACACACACACACACACCCGCGCACTTGCGCACTCGCGCACTCGCCCACTCGCACACACACACACACACACACACACACACACACACACTCGTTCACTCGGGCACGCACACACAAACACACTCGCTCACTCGCGCTCGCGCACACACACACTCGCTCACTCGCGCACGCACACACACACTCGCACACAGACACTCACACACACGCACACACAAACACGCACACTCACACAAACACACACACTCACACAAACACACACACTCACACAAACACACACACTCACACAAACACTCGCACACACAAACACACACACAGAAACACACTGTCATGCACATTCATACGCACTCATACAAACACACACATAAAATTAAAGAAAGGGTTTATAGCGTCACCTAATCATAACAAAACAAATACCATTTTACACACACGGAAATACACACACACACACACACACACACACACACACACACACACACACACACACACACGAGCGTGCACATTCAAGCACATCACAGGTATCACAAAACTACATTCAATAGTAGCAGTAACATCTGATTTTTGACAATAACCTTCGACAATTGGCAAAGCCATCCAAAACATAACATCAATACAAGTGTTCAGTTCCTACTGCTGTGAAGTCTGAAAAACAAATTTTCAAATGGCAGTTATAAGAAGATCAGCGCCAGAAAAGGAACAAAAACGCAACATGTAGAACAACATTCACAAATCCTGTAAGTAGAAACTTAAATTATTACTACATCACAGAAAAGCAAATTGGCAGAACTGTTTGTAACCTATGTATACGTCGTCCCAAAATGTAAACTAAACAGTATAAATAAAAATATGTGCTTATTCCAGGCCACTGAAGATGCATTGCAAAGAATTAAGGCGAAATTTGTATGGCACGAAACTTGGGTTTCATTTATTTCTATTTAGACGGTCCAAAAGTAAAAATTATCAACATACTGTAATATTATACACAGCTGAGAACGACAGGATTATAAAAGTTGAAGAATCGTCTCCTGTTCACCTGTTACCGGTTCTGATCCTAATTAAAGCAACCTGAAAGAAATATAACTGAAGACGATCGGTTGGGAATTAGAAACACGTTCCTCAAGAATACAACTATAGTGTCTTAAGCTCTGTGCCATTTCACTCAGTATAAATGAAAAACAGCGTCGTTGCTTCTTAAATAACTGAGTAAAAACCATTGAAAATTGCTCCTCAAGTAACGAGTTTAAGCACAATAATTAAAATACATGGTTCCTTTGAAAGGGCACGGCCGACTTCCTTCCCCGTCCTTCCCTAATCCGATGAGGCCGATGACCTCGCTCTCTGGTCTCCTTCCCCAAACAACCCAACTCAACCCAATTAAAATACAGTACTTTTCTCATTGTAACTTCTTAATTTCATATTGACAAATTTCTGTTCATGTATATAATTTGGTGGCCTAAGGGTTTCTACATCCTGAGTCGTAATGAATTCCACTGAAGCGCCGAAGAAACTGGTGTAGGCAAATGTATTCAAATACAGAGATATGTAAACAGGCAGAATACGGAGCTGCGGTCGGTAACGGCTATACAAGACAAGTTTCTGGCGCAGTTGTCAGATCGGTTACTGCTGCTACTGTGGCAGATTACCAAGATTTAAATGAGTTTGAACGTGGTGTTACAGTCGGCGCACGAGCGATGCGGGACAGCATCTACGAGGTAGCGATGAAGTGGACATTTTCCCGTACGACCATTTCACGAGTGTACCGTGAATATCAGGAATCCGGCAAAATATCAAATTTCCGGCATCGCTGCCGCCGGAAAAAATGCTGTAAGGGCGGGACCAACGACGACCGAAGAGAATGTTTCAACCTAACAGAAGTGCAACCCTTCCGCAAACTGCTGCATATTTCAGTGCTGGGCCATCAGCAAGTGTCAGCTTGCGAACTATTCAATGAAACATCGTCGATATGGGCTTTCGGAGCCGAAGGTCCACTTGTGTACCCTTGATGACTGCACGACACAAAACTTTACGCATCGCCTGGGCCTATCGACACCGACATTGGACTGTTAAATGACTGGAAACATGTTGCCTGTCCTTCCCCTCTCGTACTCTTATGGATTTATGGACAGCACTGCAAGATTGATGGTGTCAGTTCTTTCCATCACTATTTCAGACGTTAGTGGAGCCCATGCCACGTCGTGTTGCGGCACTTGTGCGTGCTCGTGGGGGCCCTAAATTATATTAAGCAGGTGTACCAGTTTCTTTGGCTCTTCAGTGTATATTACGTAGCTGACACAGTATCGCTTCTTTTGTGTTAGCAGAAGAGCCAACACCGTGTTACGAGTGGAGGCCGAAATGCACGCGTTTTAACTCACGCAGGCTGGCGTGAGGAGGGAAGAACTATACTGACGTGAGGTCTGGAACATGACAAGGAATGAGAATTCAGGAAGCGGACGTAATTAGTTTGATACTTAACTTTAATCCATTAATGATGAACGTCGCTCTTGACGGTACATGATTCACAATATTATCTGTTCAGAATACATTCTTGAAGATAGTAATTATATTAACTGAATATGGCGCCTTGCTAGGTCGTAGCAAATGACGTAGCTGAAGGCTATGCTAAACTGTCGTCTCTGCAAATGATAGCGTATGTAGGCAGTGAACCACCGCTAGCAAAGTCGGCTGTACACCTGGGGCGAGTGCTTGGGAGTCTCTCAAGACTAGACCTGCCGTGTGGCGGCGCTCGGTCTGCTATCACTGATAGTGGCGACACGCGGGTCCGACGTATACTAACGAACCGCGGCCGATTTCAAGGCTACCACCTAGCAAGTGTGGTGTCTGGCGGTGACGCCACAGCTTCCATCTCAGATTTTCCTAACTACTACCTTGTCCGAGATCACAAAGTTTGCTGATACACCTTTGCTCGATCCAGAGGTGACTGGTTCAAGCAATAATGATGGAAAAACCTTCATCGCTATAACTGTACCGACAAGACAAATGTAGAAATAATCCAAATATGATGACAGTCTCTATTTCAGTGGGTGCCTACGATAGTGTTGATTAAGATCCATTCGATTTAAGTGAACGGAATCCATGGTGACTCTCTTTAACTGTGTAGAAAACTAGGTTTCATCAGTTAACAACACAAGCATTCAACGATTATATGCTGCATGTAGTCACTACCAACAAATAAACTGAAAGGGAAACATCCACTTTTGTGCAGTAGTGTTAACAATGGGCGCGAGCGAACGGAACATCTCCTATTCGGCAAGCAGGCAGCCCTAAGAAGCTTCTCGGCAAACAGTACGCGTTCCTTTTTTAGCTGTTTCGTGAAGAACGCTTCCGTCATTATTCACAACACGGATCGATCGCTCTCGGGCCGTTAGGCTTCGACACTCCCATTTGTTACCGTGCTGCGGCGAGTCAGGCGTGACAGACTTTATCGCATCACGCGTATTCAAGCAGACACGGAAGTTATTCCAGCCATAAAATGAGGTAATTAAGTGCGCCTTTCGCACGCGCAGGGCTGCTATTTTTGGAACGTTCATCGTGGACAGCAGCGTAATATTCTGTCTAAAATCTTACATGGCTGTAACACGTAGTTTTAGGGAAGTTGGACAATGTAAACAACGGTTAGATAAGCAAGAGCGTAGCTCTTCGACAATATTTTAAGTGACTGTAATTTTTCATTGGATATCTGTGCTCTCTTAGTTGGCTATCAGATTGCTACTAACTACACTCCTGGAAATTGAAATAAGAACACCGTGAATTCATTGTCCCAGGAAGGGGAAACTTTATTGACACATTCCTGGGGTCAGATACATCACATGATCACACTGACAGAACCACAGGCACATAGACACAGGCAACAGAGCATGCACAATGTCGGCACTAGTACAGTGTATATCCACCTTTCGCAGCAATGCAGGCTGCTATTCTCCCATGGAGACGATCGTAGAGATGCTGGATGTAGTCCTGTGGAACGGCTTGCCATGTCATTTCCACCTGGCGCCTCAGTTGGACCAGCGTTCGTGCTGGACGTGCAGACCGCGTGAGACGACGCTTCATCCAGTCCCAAATATGCTCAGTGGGGGACAGATCCGGAGATCTTGCTGACCAGGGTAGTTGACTTACACCTTCTAGAGCACGTTGGGTGGCACGGGATACATGCGGACGTGCATTGTCCTGTTGGAACAGCAAGTTCCCTTGCCGGTCTAGGAATGGTAGAACGATGGGTTCGATGACGGTTTGGATGTACCGTGCACTATTCAGTGTCCCCTCGACGATCACCAGTGGTGTACGGCCAGTGTAGGAGATCGCTCCCCACACCATGATGCCGGGTGTTGGCCCTGTGTGCCTCGGTCGTATGCAGTCCTGATTGTGGCGCTCACCTGCACGGCGCCAAACACGCATACGACCATCATTGGCACCAAGGCAGAAGCGACTCTCATCGCTGAAGACGACACGTCTCCATTCGTCCCTCCATTCACGCCTGTCGCGACACCACTGGAGGCAGGCTGCACGATGTTGGGGCGTGAGGGGAAGACGGCCTAACGGTGTGCGGGACCGTAGCCCAGCTTCATGGTGACGGTTGCGAATGGTCCTCGCCGATACCCCAGGAGCAACAGTGTCCCTAATTTGCTGGGAAGTGACGGTGCGGTCCCCTACGGCACTGCGTACGATCCTACGGTCTTGGCGTGCATCCGTGCGTCGCTGCGGTCCGGTCCCAGGTCGACGGGCACGTGCACCTTCCGCCGACCACTGGCGACAACATCGATGTACTGTGGAGACCTCACGCCCCACGTGTTGAGCAATTCGGCGGTACGTCCACCCGGCCTCCCGCATGCCCACTATACGCCCTCGCTCAAAGTCCGTCAACTGCACATACGGTTCACGTCCACGCTGTCGCGGCATGCTACCAGTGTTAAAGACTGCGATGGAGCTCCGTATGCCACGGCAAACTGGCTGACACTGACGGCGGCGGTGCACAAATGTTGCGCAGCTAGCGCCATTCGACGGCCAACACCGCGATTCCTGGTGTGTCCGCTGTGCCGTGCGTGTGATCATTGCCTGTACAGCCCTCTCGCAGTGTCCGGAGCAAGTATGGTGGGTCTGACACACCGGTGTCAATGTGTTCTTTTTTCCATTTCCAGGAGTGTACATAAAACATTGTGGCCTACACAGATTTTCTGCTTTATTAAGGAAGATGCCAAGTTATGTGAAATTCACAGAACATTACAAAGCCTTAGCCCTGGTTTTAACTGAGCAATTCTTATGAATGTTCTTGTAGAAAAGAAGGTACGTGTTTGATATCCTGTCAACGAGCGTTGAAACCCTACGGAGGGAGGCCATTAATTTGTTCGGTCCTTGCTATAATTTATTTTAATCACTTCATTTCATTGAGGAGAATATACTCGATGTAATAAATTGTTATTGACAAGTACTTCCTGGACTTGAGAAGACGACTGCGCGAAAAGTGTGACACACAGAAAACTGGCACATCTCAGTGGATAGAGTTTCTCTCCCAGTTTCTATTCGTAATACTCCCCATAGCGTAGTTGCAGAGCATACGCGCCGGCCGCTGTGGACGAGCGGTTCCAGCCACTTCAATCTGGAACCTTGCTGCTGCTACGGTCTCAGGTTCGAATCCTGCCTCGGGCATGGATGTGTGTGCTGTCCTTAGGTTAGTTAGGTTTAAGTAGTTCTAAGTCTAAGGGACTGATGACCTCAGATGTTAAGTCCCATGGTGCTTAGAGCCATTTGAACCATTTGACCTCACGCCATGTGACATTCAGCTTCCTGTGCACGACTGGAAGACCTCAGCTAAAGTGCTTTCACACATTCGTTAATTTCCACCCAGTTGTTAAAAAGTTATTTTAATTTGTCTATCTCATCCTTGCAGGACAGTGTATTGTGGTACATACGCCAGGGGGCAGCCGTGTTTGACCATGCAGACAAATCACACGCTCCGTAATGTCGCATCGAACCTGTTCGCGCCTACAGAAAGGCAACCCAATGAACCGATTTCCAAAGCGATCAGCTGTTGTTGGCCTTCCCCATTGAGCCACGCTGCCTCTACAGCTATTCATAATTCCGAAGATGTTGTCGGTGCACATGAACTGACCTCTCGACTATTTCTCATAAATGTTCGATGGGAATCATCTCGGAAGATCTGGATGGCCAATTCATTTGTTCCTAATGTGCAGAATGTTCTTCAACTCAATTGTGAACAAAGACCCGGTATATGACTCATTGTCATCGGGAAATATTCAATCGTTGTTTGGAAGTATGAAGCCCATGGATGGCTACAAATGGTCTCCAAGTAGTTAAACATAACCAGGAGCAAGTCCATTCCACGTAAACACAGCCTGCACCATTATGGACCTACCCCCAGCTTGTGCAGTGCCTTGTTGTCAACTTGGGTGCATGGCTTAATGGTTTGCGCCACACTCGAAGCCTACCGTCAGTTCTTACACAACTGAAATCGGGACTCATCTGACCAGGACACGGTTTTCCAGTCGTCTAGAGTCCCTATGATACCGTCACGAGCTCAGGAGAGACACTACAGGCGTTAGCAAAACTCTCGAGTCAGTCGTCTGCTGCCATAACCCATTAACGTCAAATTTCGCTGCACTCGTAACGGATACGTTCGTCATACGCCCCACATTCATTTCTGCAGTTATTTCACGCACTGTTGTTCGTCTGTTAACACTGTAAACCCTACGCAAACGCCATTGCTCTCGGTCGTTAAGTGAAAGCCGTCGGCCGCCGAATTCTCACAAGGGGAGGCCACGAAGTTTGAAACGCGGATTTACTGCAAATTTCGTACACACGTAGTACTCCATGAGGACAACAAAATGTGTAAGCAGTAGCGCGTACTTCTCAAGCGTTATTGAGAAAATTGCGAGATAATTTCGGTCTTAGCGTTCGAGCGCCGTAATCTCTGGATCGAGTCCCGATTGACAGTTTTTTTTTGTTATTTTCAATACAGTCATTTTCTTTACTATTTATATTACAGTTAATACGATGGGAAAAATATGTGTAATCGGATGAAATTTTATTAAATTTACTATTTTACCTGGCAGTCTACAAATTCTTACTATCACAAATAATATAATATTCATAACTTTGTGTTTTCCATGTTTTGACGAAAAATACCATCCTGCAACTTGTACTCGTAATGTCGAAAGCGACGATTAATTGTACATCTTTCGAAAGCCGTGTGTGCCGGTCAAAACTTGCAGGTAACAGGTAATTTGGGGTTCCTTCCAGGTATAAGGGATTTCTCAAATCACGGACAAGCAAACATTTTCAGTATCACTTTATGCGTTTGGTCGTTTACTAGTCGATAGTTATGAATATTATATTATTTGTGATAATAAAAATTTGTAGACAGGCAAATAACATTGTAAATTTAATAAAAGTTCATCTGATTACACGTATTTTTCCCATTATATCAATTGTAATATAAATAGTAAAGAAAATGACTGTGTTGAAAATAAAAAAAGGAACTGACGAACGGGACTCGATCCATCGATACAGTGATTACTGTACTAAACGCTAACCACATTTTTACGTTGTGTCTGTTCGCCGCGGACGTCGCAAGACACCCGTTTCAGTTCGTCGTTGATCCATTAACTCAGTTTTTTTTAATTACGGGGGGCAGCTAACCCTCTGACTGAACACGCTGAATTACCGTGCCGGCTCAGCTTCGTGGTAAAAATGGCCACGCGCAGGTATATATTTGACGACCGAAATTATCTTGCGATTTTCTCAATAACGCTTGAGAAGTACGCGCTACTGCTTACACGTTTTGCTTTCCTCATGGAGTATTACGAGTGTACGAAGTTTGCAGTAAATCCGCGTTCCAAACGTCGTGGCCTCCCCTTGTCAGTCGTGAGCGGTAATGCCTGAAATCTGGTACTCTCGGCCCATTCTTAACACTGTGGAGCTCGGAATACTGAACTCCCTAACGATTTCCGAAATGGACTGTCCCATGAATCTAGCTCCAACAAACATTCCGGGTTCAATCTCTGTTAATACCGTCGTGCAGCCATAATCACGTGGGAAACATTCCCACTTGAATCACGTGAGTACAAATAACACCTCCGCCCACGCACTACGCTTCTATACCTAGTGTAAGCGATGCTACCTATCTGTATATGTACACACCGCTATCACTTTTGTCACCTCAGTGTTTTTTACCTTGCACTCCAAACGGACCGACCAAGGTGGTGTATCCAATTTGCAGATGTTTCGCAGATTACTGTGCTTCTGCTTCGCCGTGGGAGACGGCAATATAGAACTGCACTCAGCATGGCTGCAGCAAGAGGATACCAGGGGTTGCTCCCCGTGTTGCACAATGTGTAACTTACATGGCACGTCTCCTACAATGGCACTCGCGGTAGCCATGAAGCCTATAGCTGTAGCATCTACATCTACATCCATACTCTGCAAGCCACCTGACGGTGTGTGGCGGAGGGTACCTTGAGTACCTCTATCGGTTCTCCCCTCTATTCCAGTCTCGTATTGTTCGTGGAAAGGAAGATTGTCGGTATGCCTCTGTGTGGGCTCCAATCTCTCTGATTTTATCCTCATGGTCTCTTCGCGAGATATACGTAGGAGGTAGCAATATACTGCTTGACTCCTCGGTGAAGGTATGTTCTCGAAACTTCAACAAAAGCCCGTAACGAGCTACTGAGCGTCTCTCTTGCAGAGTCTTCCACTGGAGTTTACCTATCATCTCAGTAACGCTTTCGCGATTACTAAATGATCCTGTAACGAAGCGCGCTGCTCTCTGTTGGATCTTCTCTATCTCTTCTATCAATCCTATCTGGTACGGATCCCGCACCGGTGAGCAGTATTCAAGCAGTGGGCGAACAAGTATACTGTAACCTACTTCCTTTGTTTTCGGATTGCATTTCCTTAGGATCCTTCCAATGAATCTCAGTCTGGCATCTGCTTTACCGACGATTAATTTTATATGGTCATTCCACTTTAAATCACTCCTATTGCCTACTCCCAGATAATTTATGGAATTAACTGCTTCCAGTTGCTGACCTGCTATTTGTAGCTAAATGATAAAGGATCTTTCTTTCTGTGTATTCGAAGCACATTACACTTGCCTACACTGAGATTCAATTGCCATTTCCTGCACCATGCGTCAATTCGTTGCAGATCCTCCTGCATTTCAGTACAATTTTCCATTGTTACAACCTCTCGATATACTACAGCATCATTCGCAAAAAGCCTCAGTGAACTTCCGATGTTATCCACAAGGTCATTTATGTATATTGTGAATAGCAACGGTCCTACGACACTCTCCTGCGGCACACCTAAAATCACTCTTACTTCGGAAGATTTCTGTGCATTGAGAATGACATGCTATGTTCTGTTACCTAGGAACTCTTCAATCCAATCACACAATTGGTCTGATAGTCCATATACTCTTACTTCGCTCATTAAACGAGTGTAGGGAACTATATCGAACGCCTTGTGGAAGTCAAGAAACACGGCATCTACCTGGGAACCCGTGTCTACGGCCCTCTGAGTCTCGTGGACGAACAGCGGGAGCTGGGTTTCACACGATCGTCTTTTTCGAAACCCATGCTGATTCCCACAGAGTAGATTTATAGTCTCCAGAAAAGTCATTATACTCGAACATAATATGTGTTCCAAAATTCTACAACTGATCGACGTTAGAGACATAGGTCTATAGTTCTGCACATCGTTCGACGTCCCTTCTTGAAAACGGGGATGACCTGTGCCCTTTTCCAATCTTTTGGAACGCTACTCTCTTCTAGAGACCTATGGTACACCGCTGAATGAGAGTCCCATGGAAAATCAGTACTCAAACAACTAACGAAATTACCTGATTAAAGATAGCAATTAAAAAGATGTATCTTCTGGTAAACCTTCCGGGATGTAAGGTTCTTGGTCCATGAAACTCTTCAGCTCCTAACGTTTCGTCCAGAGCTGTCCCCTCTGAAGATGTCCAGCGCAGCTCTGGACGAAACGTTAGGAGCTGAAGAGTTTCATGGACCACGACCTTACATCCCGGAACGTTTATCAGAAGATATGTCATCCGGTCGTGAACGTTGCACGATCGGTCGTAGACTTTTTCGTAAAACTACTCATCGAAGTATCTGAACTGTCAGTTTTGTGTAGATTCGGGTTTTGACACATTAGGTCACCAAGGTAACATAATCTGTTAAAATAAATGTATGTTGCAAGGCCGCTGCTGCCACATTATGTTACAACAGATATCCGTATTCATTTTACCGTTTGAAGAGTATTACAATATCCGGATCCCAACAAGAGAAGTTACAGGGAGGCTGTCACTTCGGAAGCATAGCGAAGGCTCAGACGTGAATGAGCTAAAGCTGAAGCTTCCCCGTACTATGACGGTCGTTCACGTAGTCACGTAAAGGGTGACAGTTATTGAACTATATGAAGTAAAATGGTCATAACTTCTGAACGGTTTGCGTTAGGACGCTCAAACTGCACGGTTGGCCGCTGGGCATGACAGGAATTACTATGGTTTGGTTTAGCGACGAAGACCACTTTCATTTTTATGGTATCGTCAATAAGCAAAATTGGCGCATTTGGGGGACTGAGAACCTGCACTTCGTGATCGGGAAGTCTCTTCTCCCTCAACGGGTGAATGTGTGGTGTTCAGTGTCCGGTCAGGGAATAATCGATGCAATATTCCTTGGTGGCACGGTGACTACCGAACGGTACGTGAAGGTTTTGGAAAATGATTTCATCCCCATCATCGAAAATGAGCCTGATTGCGACAAGATGTGGTTCATGCAAGACGAAGCTCGACTCCATCGAAGCAGAAGAGTGTTTAATGCCCTGGAGGAGCACTTTGGGAACCGCATCCTGGCTCTGATGTACCCAGAGGCCACTGGCACGGGTGTCGATTGGTCGCCATATTCTTCGGATCTGTATACAAGCGACTTCTTTTTGTGGGGCTATATTAAAGACAAGGTGTACAGCAATAATTCCAAAACCATTGCTGAGCTGAAAACAGCCATTGAGGAGGTCATCGACATCATCGATGTACCGACGCTTCAGTGGGTCATACAGAATTTCGCTATTCGTCTGCGCCACATTATCGCCACTGATGGAAGGGATATCGAACATGTCATAAACCAAATGTGGGTATGTTTAGTGATGTTTGCATGTTGAATAAAGTGTGTGCACACCGCAGTTTTTAACTAATTTACGTTTTTTTTCATATACACTCCTGGAAATGGAAAAAAGAACACATTGACACCGGTGTGTCAGACCCACCATACTTGCTCCGGACACTGCGAGAGGGCTGTACAAGCAATGATCACACGCACGGCACAGCGGACACACCAGGAACCGCGGTGTTGGCCGTCGAATGGCGCTAGCTGCGCAGCATTTGTGCACCGCCGCCGTCTGTGTCAGCCAGTTTGCCGTGGCATACGGAGCTCCATCGCAGTCTTTAACACTGGTAGCATGCCGCGACAGCGTGGACGTTAACCGTATGTGCAGTGGACGGACTTTGAGCGAGGGCATATAGCGGGCATGCGGGAGGCCGGGTGGACGTACCGCCGAATTGCTCAACACGTGGGGCGTGAGGTCTCCACAGTACATCGATGTTGTCGCCAGTGGTCGGCGGAAGGTGCACGTGCCCGTCGACCTGGGACCGGACCGCAGCGACCCACGGATGCACGCCAAGACCGTAGGATCCTACGCAGGGCCGTAGGGGACCGCACCGCCACTTCCCAGCAAATTAGGGACACTGTTGCTCCTGGGGTATCGGCGAGGACCATTCGCAACCGTCTCCATGAAGCTGGGCTACGGTCCCGCACACCGTTAGGCTGTCTTCCGCTCACGCCCCAACATCGTGCAGCCCGCCTCCAGTGGTGTCGCGACAGGCGTGAATGGAGGGACGAATGGAGACGTGTCGTCTTCAGCGATGAGAGTCGCTTCTGTCTTGGTGCCAATGATGGTCGTATGCGTGTTTGGCGCCGTGCAGGTGAGCGCCACAATCAGGACTGCATACGACCGAGGCACACAGGGCCAACACCCGGCATCATGGTGTGGGGAGCGATCTCCTACACTGGCCGTACACCACTGGTGATCGTCGAGGGGACACTGAATAGTGCACGGTACATCCAAACCGTCATCGAACCCATCGTTCTACCATTCCTAGACCGGCAAGGGAACTTGCTGTTCCAACAGGACAATGCACGTCCGCATGTATCCCGTGCCACCCAACGTGCTCTAGAAGGTGTAAGTCAACTACCCTGGCCAGCAAGATCTCCGGATCTGTCCCCCATTGAGCATGTTTGGGACTGGATGAAGCGTCGTCTCACGCGGTCTGCACGTCCAGCACGAACGCTGGTCCAACTGAGGCGCCAGGTGGAAATGGCATGGCAAGCCGTTCCACAGGACTACATCCAGCATCTCTACGATCGTCTCCATGGGAGAATAGCAGCCTGCATTGCTGCGAAAGGTGGATATACACTGTACTAGTGCCGACATTGTGCATGCTCTGTTGCCTGTGTCTATGTGCCTGTGGTTCTGTCAGTGTGATCATGTGATGTATCTGACCCCAGGAATGTGTCAATAAAGTTTCCCCTTCCTGGGACAATGAATTCACGGTGTTCTTATTTCAATTTCCAGGAGTGTATTTCAATAATCGTCACCCTGTATGTGGTGCCTGTGCGTTTCCCAGTACCTATTACAGAGTTGCAGCGGTCATGTTTGGGCGGCCGGGGGGGCCGAGCGGTTCTAGGCACTACAGTCTGGAACCGCGCGACCGCTACGGTCGCAGGTTTGAATCCTGCCTCGGGCATGGATGTGTGTGATGTCCTTAGGTTAGTTAGGTTTAAGTAGTTCTTAGTTCTAGGGGACTGATGACCTTAGAAGTTAAGTCCCATAGTGCTCAGAGCCATTTGAACCAGTTTGTTACCAAGGCAAATGTATTCCTGAAATTTCATTACACTACATTAATTATTTCTTAGTGCTGCGATTTTGTTCCGTCAGTCTATATGCAACTCTACCATCTTTGGTTTAGGTATAAAAGGTTAACCCAATAAACAGTATAAATGTTGTTTGACAGTGCTCGTTGTTAACTTGTAGGACCAGACTGTTATAACCACTGATAATTCCGTTAACTCACTGTCGACTGCACAACATTCATGTGTGCTGGAGTGGTTAAACATTTTACTGAATGATGTCGTACGTTACAGATTACAGATTTTAAGTATTCTAGGCTTGTGTGTGTTGTGCAGCAGTGCATCAGCGTACTGATTTCGGGAATTCACTTCCTACGGAAGACGCAGCTGTGGCAGCTAGCGAAAAGAACAGAATGTGCGATAGCGAGAAGCATGATGCGCCAGCCTTGTGTAAAGTAAGGGGCGACGCTTTCACATCTCGTGCAGTGTGGCGTCCTCGTGTCGTATGCACATCATGCTCTGCGTATACGCGGCATATGTTCAGCGTGTGTGCAGCGTTGCGGCAAGGTTGCAGCAAGATTGTAGCAAGATGTTGCAACGGTGTTGCTGCGAGGTTGCGGCGACGCATTTTTAGTCATATATAGCATGTCAGCCATCCATATGTGCGAAGTAAACACTTTGTAGACACTCTGGATGGGGTAATGCACACATCCCGGCTGCTATCAAAACGAGAGTGGCCACAGCAGGTATTGAACACGGTACGCTGCAGTTCTAGAACAGAGGCAATTACCTTCCCACTCTTCATACAGCCGCAGGAAGATAAAATAATTAGATTTTTTTCCGACTGCGTTCTCATTACTCACATGGTGGCCGAATTGCGTCAGGGCCGCGCTGAGAGTGGGAACTTCACATCGACCCTTTGGTGAAAGGTAAAAGTTTGTTACACTTAATGGTTCCAATGCCCCTAATCGTGTTTTAAGACAGCTGGAGGTGTCATTAATTTGCTATCTTAACGTCAGGCATGCACACATCTGCATTTTTAAAAATGGTCTGTTCATCAAAAAAAAAAAAAAAAAAAATGGTTCAAATGGCTCTGAGCGCTATGGGACTTAACACCTGAGGTCATCAGTCCGCTAGAACTTAGAACTTAAAAAATGGCTCAAATGGCTCTGAGCACTATGGGACTTAACATCTATGGTCTTCAGTCCCCTAGAACTTAGAACTACTTAAACCTAATTAACCTAAGGACATCACACACATCCATGCCCGAGGCAGGATTCGAACCTGCTACCGTAGCGGTCGCGCGGTTCCAGACTGAAGCGCCTAGAACCGCTCGGCCACAACGGCCGGCTGTTCATCCAATGTGAAGAGCTTTTTTAATGAAAGTTCCATCACACACATCAATGCCGCGATCAAAGAATACTGCTGATTGTAACTTAGCTTGATGCATATCAGCAGTTTTTTTATCATACCTGTCTTATATTTTATCATGCGTAGATCGTCTGCAACAACAACAGCAACAATTATGTGTGTATTCTGTCCATGTTCCTTACAAACTTATTGTTATTAGGTCGTCAGAAGTATCTGTGTGACTTCTTTCATGAGATTTGAACCTAGAACCGAACCTTGCCTAACCACCATGCCACGAGAAACAGTGCCCTCGATTTTGCGGATTTTCTAAAGCATTTCACTGCACTAAAAATTTTCTGTCCGTCTGCAGCTTAATTATATTGTTAAATTAATACGGTCATAGCATTTTGCATTTATTCTTCATTTACTACCAGAAGCACATTACACAGGTCGGCGCGTTAAACCACTCACATAAAGCACTGTACATCCCTCGACAGTAATCTGCGTACTATTTTCAGCTCACCGATTACATTTGCCCAAGCCGCCGCAATCTGGATTTTTTCATGTCATAGCTAACAGCACCCGCTTTACGCGAGCAGCACGGATGAAACCCTCCACTCAGCTGGAATTTCCTCTGCGGCGGATTAAAACTGTGCATGCGGCTAGGATTCCAGCGCGCTTCGCTAATATTGACCTCGTTTTTCGCAGTTATTTTGTAGCAGCTGGAGCAAAATAAAAATGTTTGTTCCTCGGTTACGAGGTTTCAAACGAATTTCTAAATGATAATTTCGGTGCAAAATAGAACCTATTACGCCACACTTATTGGGTAGTATGGCAAGCAGGCATTCGACGTAGTCAGATTTGTCCGTTATAGATAAAAGCGAAAGGGGCGAGCAGAGGACAAAGAAACAAACCAATAATCCCAGTACACGCAGATCTGGTAACCGTTTCCCACGTTGCTTGTAGTGAAAGGATGGATATGTGGTACATGCCTGATAGTACACTGGCACACTTTCGTGTAACTGTAGCACGAATTTTCGACAGCAAATATATTGGTCCATCGCCTCCCAGATCCCCCGACTTGAACCCGTTGAATCTTTTTTTTTTTTTTTTTTTTTTTTTTCGTCAGAGAAATTCGAAAGCTTTGGCGTATTACAACCCTGGTGACAGGGTCAATGAACTCCGGGAACGCATTGTGGATGCTTATCTATGTGGTGTCACCGCCAGACACCACACTTGCTAGGTGGTAGCCTTTAAATCGGCCGCGGTCCGTTAGTATACGTCGGACCCGCGTGTCGCCACTGTCAGTGATTGCAGACCGAGCGCCGCCACACGGCAGGTCTAAAGAGACGTCCTAGCACTCGCCCAGTTGTACAGCCGACGTTGCTAGGAATGGTTCACTGACAAATACGCTTTCATTTGCCGAGACGATAGTTAGCATAGCCTTCAGCTACGTCATTTGCTACGACCTAGCAAGGCGCCATTACCAGTTTATATTGAGATTGTAATTATGTATCATCAAGAGCGATGTTCTCCAATTATGGATTAAAGTTAAGTATTACATCAACTACGTACTTTATTTGCTACTATAAATTCCCTTAACTGTTCCAGACCTCACGCCAGTCTGCGTGAGCTTAACGCGTGCATTTCGGCCTCCTCTAGCAACACGGTGTTGGCTCTTCTGCCAACACATCAATCTATGCACTCGGAACACGACTGGGCTTACTGACAGTCTGCGGGCATCGACGAGGAGGCCTGCTGGAGCCTGAATTCAAATGATTGGTGGCCGTGTGGAAAACTTACTGCGGTGCGTTTTTCCTCAAGAGCATATCTGCAGTTTGGGTCTTCAAGGTCTCTGTTATAAGGTGTTTATGTGCTCAGTCATAATACGTCGCGCGGCTCCCCCCGTCAGAGGTTCGAGTCCTCCCTCGGGCATGGGTGTGTGTGTCATCCTTAGCGTAAGTCAGTTTAAGTTAGATTAAGTAGAGTGTAAGCTTAGGGACCGATGACCTCAGCAGTTTGGTCCCATAAGACGTTACCACAAATTTCAATTTCAATAATACGTCGCATTGGGCGAACCACTGCTGTCTTGATTTATGTTTAATAAGATTAACTACTTGTTTCATTGTCCCCTTATCACCCGTTTCGTTTGTACCTGTGATAGTGAAACGGCTTGCGATCAGAAATTCGCGGTTTCAGAACACATCTCGCTGTTACCTGTGATATTTGTTGCGTACGGGACGTATGACGTGTAAAATGGGTAGGTAAAACAAGTATTAGACGATACTTCTTCTTCCCGAATCTTCCGATGATATCGTTCTGTCATGCGTCTCGGCTTTCAAGTATTGGCAGTACTGGTTTTTCAACTGAAGTACAAGCAAAAGCTGCTCCTAAAACAAGTTTTTACGCGTTTTAAATAAGAAAAAAATCCTTTCAACTGAAGCACTTGTTGTAGGAATGGTAGCAATTACACAAAATACACTGAAGCGACAATGAAACTGGTATAGGCATGCGTATTCAAATACGGATGGTTCAAATGGCTCTGAGCACTATGGGACTCAACTGCTGTGGTCATAAGTCCCCTAGAACTTAGAACTACTTAAACCTAACTAACCTAAGGACAGCACACAACACCCAGCCATCACGAGGCAGAGAAAATCCCTGACCCCGCCGGGAATCGAACCCGGGAACCCGGGCGTGGGAAGCGAGAACGCTACCGCACGACCACGAGATGCGGGCTTCAAATACGGAGATACGTAAACAAGCAGAATAGGGCGCTGTGGTTGGCAACGCCTATATGACACAACAAGTGTCTGGCGCAGTTGTTAGATCGGTTACTCCTTCTGCGATGGCAGGTTATCAAGATTTCAGCGAGTTTGGTGTTATATTCGGCGCATGAGTGATGGCACACAGCATCTCCGAGGTAGCGATGAAGTTGGGATTTTCACGTACGACCATTTCACGAGTGTACCGTGAATATCAGGTATCCGGTAAAACATCAAATCTCCGACATCGCTGCGGCTGGAAAAAGATCTTGTAAGAACGGGACCAACGTCGACCGAAGAGAATCGTTCAACGTGACAGAAGTGCAACACTTCCGAAAATTGCTGCAGATTTCAATGCTGGCCGTCAACAAGTGTCAGTTTGCGAATCATTCAACGAAACATCATCGATATGGGCTTTCGGAGCCGAATGCCCACTCGTGTACCCTTAATGAGAGCCCGACACAAAGTTTTGCTGTTCGCGTGGGCCCGTCAACACCGACACTGGACTGTTGATAACTGGAAACATGTTGCCTTAACGAACGAGTCTCGTTTCAAATGGTATCGAGCGGATGGACGTGTACGGGTATGCAGACAACCTCATGAATACATGGACGCTGTATGTCAGCAGGGGACTGTTTAAGCTGGTGGAGGCTCCGTAACGGTGTGAGGCGTGTGCAGTTGGAGTGATATGGGACCCGTGATACGTCTAACAGGTGACACGTACGTAAGCATCCTGTCTGATCATGTGCATGCATTCATGTCCATTGTGCATTCCGACGGACTTGAGCAATTTCAGCAGGATAATGCGACACACACACTTCCAGAATTGCTACAGAATCGTTCCAGGAATACACTTCTGAGTTTAAACACTTCCGCTGGCCACCAAACTCTACAGACATGAACATTATTGAGCGTATTTGGGATGCCTTGCAATGTGCTGTTCAGAAGGGATCTCCACCCCCTCGTACTCTTAAGGATGTATGCACAGCCCCGCAGGATTCATGGTGTCAGTTGCCTCTAGCACTACTTCAGACATCCGTGCAGTCCATGCCACGTCGTGTTGCGGGAGTTCTGCGAGCTCGTGGGGGCACTATATGATAGTAGGCAGGTGTACCAATTTCTTTGGTCCTTCAGCGTAGTCTGATAGCTTCTCGAAGAACTCTATCCGTTTCATTTCCGATCATTATTTGATAACATCTCTCAAACTGAATTACTGAAATGTTTCTTTACGCGGGGAAGAAAATACAGTCTCCAGTTCTACACACAGTTGCGAGCGACTGAAGGACGCACCATACGTTTGTAATCATGAATCCACACTGTATACTGGGAAATGGTAACTGTGGTGTCACCGCCAGACACCACACTTGCTAGTTGGTAGCTTTAAATCGGCCGCGGTCCATTTAGTACATGTAGGACCCGCGTGTCGCCACTGTGTGATCGCAGACCGAGCGCCACCACAAGGCAGGTCTCGAGATACGGAATAGCACTCGCCCCAGTTGTATGGACGACATTGCTAGCGACTACACTGACGAAGCATCGCTCATTAGCCGAGCAGATAGTTAGAATAGCCTTCAGCTAAGTCCATGGCTACGACCTAGCAAGGCGCCATTAGCCTTACATAGTTTGATAGTTATCGTATGAAATGTCTCATCAAGAACGCTGTATACAAATGATGGATTAAAGTTAAGTATTTCAGTAGCAACGTACTTTTCTTTATAGCATTTATCGAGCATCCTGTTTCAGACCATCAAGTCCGCCTGCTTGCTTAATGGCCGCCTCCCTTAAATAATGTGCGTAGTGTTGGCAATCTGTCAACACTACAGTAACTGTAATTGGCGACTGAGTAGTATTGCGTAATTTAGGGAAATGCAGTCCACCACAATGCGAAAATCTTGTTTCCAGTCGTATTACAACATTATCCAGTGTCTCGAAGTACACCTGTTTGTATTTTGACAGCAACGGACTGCCACAGCATTCACTCATCATTTCAGCTCTATTCATGGAGGATTCAGCTTGTGAATTAATCGAGCATTTTGTGGAATTGAAAAAGTCGACCAAATTATCGTCATTTCTGAAATTTTTCGTGTAAGCTATGCATTCTGAGACAGCATTTTTGCAAAGATGTGCATCATCCATGTCGCTCAGTTTCACATCTGCTTGAACACGACAGCTCCTGCAAGGAAGTAATGATGTGCTCGCTTGAAATTGTTACATCAGTACTTGCACAAGGTAAGGCTTCATCAATATTCATTGCACATGGGAGAACTACTGTGCACGGGACAACTAACGTAAGAGAAACAGAGAGGCGGCACAACAGTGACTGACCTCCTGTGCAGCGGAATCTCACGGTAACACGTCTACAATAGCCCGTACCTCCTCTTTTGTTCTCAGTAGTGACGTCATGGTTACCGCAACAATCGTGCATGTACAGACGGCCTGGCATATATCTGGTCTCAACGACGTATACCTCGCCCCTCCGCCTGCCTTGCGTTCGCTTGAAGCTTTCGCACTTTCATTTGCCCTCTACCGTTGGCGGTATACTCGTAGAAGGAATAACACAAGTGTTCGGTTGTTGCAATTGACTGAGTCTCTGGACAGTGCTGCCCTCTCTGGAGGTATTTGTATATGAGGGACAGTGATCAGTGGGCCACCCTTCCAAGGTCACCTGTCCGCAGCTTGTGGTCTAGTGTGTAGCGTTGCTACCTCTGGATCACGGAGTCCCAGGTCCGATTCCCGGCCGGGTTGGGGAATTTCTCTCCCCGGGGACTGGGTGTTTGTGTTATTCTCATCATTCCATCATCATCATTCATGAAAGTGGCTAGACTGGACTGTGTACAGATTGAAAATGTATACGAGCGCTGATAACCGCGCAGTTGAGCGCCCCCACAAACCAAACATCATCATCATCTTCATCATCAGTCAAGGGCACCTAATGGTACACTCGCCGCTGCGAGGGCGAGATTTGGCTGTGGTGAATGGGCTGTCAGTCGAGCGGCTGTCCTCAGCTCGTGGCCGAGCCCGCCATGTAAACGGCAAAGATGTATATTTTGGTTCTACATCTACATCTACATTGATACTCCGCAAGCCACCCAACGGTGTGTGGCGGAGGGCACTTTACCTGCCACTGTCATTACCTCCCTTTCCTGTTCCAGTCGCGTATGGTTCGCGGGAAGAACGACTGTCTGAAAGCTTCCGTGCGCGCTCTAATCTCTCTAATTTTACATTCGTGATCTCCTCGGGAGGTATAAGTAGGGGGAAGCAATATATTCGATACCTCATCCAGAAACGCACCCTCTCGAAACCTGGCGAGCAAGCTACACCGCGATGCAGAGCGCTTCTCTTGCAGAGTCTGCCACTTGAGTTTATTAAACATCTCCGTAACGCTATCACGGTTACCAAATAACCCTGTGACGAAACGCGCCGCTCTTCTTTGGATCTTCTCTATCTCCTCCGTCAGACCGATCTGGTACGGATCCCACACTGATGAGCAATACTCAAGTATAGGTCGAACGAGTGTTTTGTAAGCCACCTCCTTTGTTGATGGACTACATTTTCTAAGCACTCTCCCAATGAATCTCAACCTGGTACCCGCCTTACCAACAATTAATTTCATATGATCATTCCACTTCAAATCGTTCCGCACGCATACTCCCAGATATTTTACAGAAGTAACTGCTACCAGTGTTTGTTCCGCTATCATATAATCATACAATAAAGGATCCTTCTTTCTATGTATTCGCAATACATTACATTTGTCTATGTTAAGGGTCAGTTGCCACTCCCTGCACCTACCTATGAATAATATGTGATTATCTCAACTCTCGTGTTTCATTACAATATGAATGGATTCGAACTATTACATAGTCCTCTTCAATTCATGGTCCTCCGGAACATTTACGTTTTCGTCTGCGGACGCTAACATTTCGGTCCTCTGGGCCGGATTGTGATGAATGCGACGAAGTAACGTGTAGCGACAGCCATCCGTCGGCTGAAGGGCAGCGACGAGTGTCGACGGAGCAACACGAAGACGCAGCTCGCAGCGTCGAGACGACGCATCTGAAAGTTAAGTACCTGGTCTGGCTATCCTGCATCCTGTAACTCCCACTTATTGTCACTGCTGCTTCTGCTGTTGCCTGCCACCGCTAGCTTTCCATGATGGACGAAGTATTAAGAAAGAAACTTGAAACCACACGCTCGGTGGCGAAAGCAAGCCTCGCGCGGTTGTTAAAGTTTGCAAATGAATTCAATGTAACAGGCAAATCGGATACTTTGGACATTACTGTCAGGCTAGAACAGTTGCCAAAGATCGTGGAGAAGTATGAAGACGCGCAGTCATAGTTGTTTGAAGACATAGAGAGTAACGCTGGGGACAGAGAAACTTTCTAAAATATGGTCTTCGAGATTTCGAAAGAAATGAGAGCGAACTAGATGTATCACACAAACACAGTTGACTAGGTTTCGTCAGATGCTGGGTCTGCCTTGAGTGTATCAAAACGTAGCATCAAGCTGCCCACCATAAAACTGCCATCATTTAAAGGTCATGTAACGCAATTCCGGCATTTTCACGACACATTTGTGAGTCTCGTCGTAATCAATAAGGGACTAGAGGACATTGCTAAGTACCATCTTTTTCTGAGTTCCTTAACAGGTGAAGCACACTATGTAATTGCCCATCTCCCTTTGTAGCTCTGTAATACACTCCTGGAAATGGAAAAAAGAACACATTGACACCGGTGTGTCAGACCCACCATACTTGCTCCGGACACTGCGAGAGGGCTGTACAAGCAATGATCACACGCACGGCACAGCGGACACACCAGGAACCGCGGTGTTGGCCGTCGAATGGCGCTAGCTGCGCAGCATTTGTGCACCGCCGCCGTCAGTGTCAGCCAGTTTGCCGTGGCATACGGAGCTCCATCGCAATCTTTAACACTGGTAGCATGCCGCGACAGCGTGGACGTGAACCGTATGTGCAGTTGACGGACTTTGAGCGAGGGCGTATAGTGGGCATGCGGGAGGCCGGGTGGACGTACCGCCGAATTGTTCAACACGTGGGGCGTGAGGTCTCCACAGTACATCGATGTTGTCGCCAGTGGTCGGCGGAAGGTGCACGTGCCCGTCGACCTGGGACCGGACCGCAGCGACGCACGGATGCACGCCAAGACCGTAGGATCCTACGCAGTGCCGTAGGGGACCGCACCGCCACTTCCCAGCAAATTAGGGACACTGTTGCTCCTGGGGTATCGGCGAGGACCATTCGCAACCGTCGCCATGAAGCTGGGCTACGGTCCCGCACACCGTTTGGCCGTCTTCCGCTCACGCCCCAACATCGTGCAGCCCGCCTCCAGTGGTGTCGCGACAGGCGTGAATGGAGGGACGAATGGAGACGTGTCGTCTTCAGCGATGAGAGTCGCTTCTGCCTTGGTGCCAATGATGGTCGTATGCGTGTTTGGCGCCGTGCAGGTGAGCGCCACAATCAGCACTGCATACGACCGAGGCACACAGGGCCAACACCCGGCATCATGGTGTGGGGAGCGATCTCCTACACTGGCCGTACACCACTGGTGATCGTCGAGGGGACACTGAATAGTGCACGGTACATCCAAACCGTCATCGAACCCATCGTTCTACCATTCCTAGACCGGCAAGGGAACTTGCTGTTCCAACAGGACAATGCACGTCCGCATGTATCCCGTGCCACCCAACGTGCTCTAGAAGGTGTAAGTCAACTACCCTGGCCAGCAAGATCTCCGGATCTGTCCCCCATTGAGCATGTTTGGGACTGGATGAAGCGTCGTCTCACGCGGTCTGCACGTCCAGCACGAACGCTGGTCCAACTGAGGCGCCAGGTGGAAATGGCATGGCAAGCCGTTCCACAGGACTACATCCAGCATCTCTACGATCGTCTCCATGGGAGAATAGCAGCCTGCATTGCTGCGAAAGGTGGATATACACTGTACTAGTGCCGACATTGTGCATGCTCTGTTGCCTGTGTCTATGTGCCTGTGGTTCTGTCAGTGTGATCATGTGATGTATCTGACCCCAGGAATGTGTCAATAAAGTTTCCCCTTCCTGGGACAATGAATTCACGGTGTTCTTATTTCAATTTCCAGGAGTGTAGATACCATAATCCTCGATTGATTGCATCAGCATACTTAAAGAAACTGCTAACGCTACTGGCAATTGCATAGCCATGTTCAAGTGAAATTCACGCACAACTAAACGAAGTTTTAAGCAATGTGCATGCGCTGATGGCATTATAGATGGATGTCTCTTTGCAAGACATAATTACATCACAACTCCCTATAGAAAGGGTTGAGCATTCTATAAGAACCGAGTATGAACCAGTCTGAGTTCGAGCAGATTTCCAACATTTAAAGGAACTTTTACCTTTCTCGAGAATAAATGTAAATGTTTAGAAATAGCCAATACTATAGCACCACAACGTCACGGCACAGCTGTTAATAAACATCAGAATGCGCCCAACACCAAGCAGTTTGGGCATTCGAAACAGACGTACGTTTCTACAGGTGCTGCTTCTGCCATGTGCTACCAGCCTCACGCACTGCACAAGTGCAGGAAATTCAAACAAGCCACATGTGAACGGAAGGCTATTGTGATACTCAACAACTTGTGCTACAACTGTCTGAAAAATGATCACAGGGCTTCTCAGTGCAACACTATTACGTGTCATACGTGTGGTAAACGACATCACACGTTATTACATGCAGAATCACAACGGACACAAGATGCACCAACGAAGGAGTGTACAGGCGACATGCAACACGAACACTACGGCAAACATCAGTCAACTACATCGAGCTATTGTTCACTGAAGATCAAATACTTGCGACAGCGAGAATAAGGTTGCTAGATATCAATGGAAAATGGCAGAATTGTCGTGCTCTATTACATTCTAGGTCGCAGTCATGCTTCATATCTAAAAAAAAATGTGCACAACGCCTCAAAATTCAAAGGTCGCACAGCAGAATACCGATTCAAGGAATAGGTGCAACTTGCTAAGAAACAAAACACTGTGTCTCTATACTAGTGGGCTCCTGTGTAAGCAACATTATGTCATCTGTCGAATCTTTAGTTTTACCACAGATAACTGACACCTTGCCTGAACAAAAAATTGATCTCAGTTCGTGGCACTTGCCAAATGTACAACTCGCTGATCTAGAGTTTTGGTCACCTGGAAGGATCGACGTGTTATTAGGAGCGGAATTTTGTCCATACATTGACAAGTCAAGGACTATCTGCGTAGGAACCAGAAAAAACAAGAGATGGGGCCCCTCCACGCCCGCACCAACGTGGTGACCAAACCAAAAGTTCTACTGTCACCTCCGTAAACATGTTAGTTGTCTAGTATGTGGATCACAGGTTGCTGGGCTGTGATGTTGTCCGTGCGTCTGGGTAAGGCTACGCATTAACACGGTCCATCAGGTGATAGATAGTGGACGAAACGCGAGTGAGGGTAGCGATTTGAAGAGCAGAGGAAAAAAAAGTGCCATGGCTCGTGCCGTGGAAAAAACCTCTGCGACAGTGGGATGGGTAGTAAGAGCAGTAGTGGCTTACTAGCTGCGATAGTTCATGCAAGGTTGGATTAGTTAGTATAGGTATCATGCATCATTACCATGACAAGCGATGGCGATGTGTCCCAGTTGTTGCTGCTGCTGCATTCCTGGAACAATCAAGATCGTTATTCAGTAGTGGGAGATCGGCCATAGATCATCTCACTGTGTGGGGGATGTGTGGAGCTTGTTTGCATGCAGTGTACAGTACGGCTTCCCTGTGTTGTGCCAGTTATTCGGCAGTGTATTCCAGCTGGATATCCAGTAATGGGTCTGATTAACAGGGGCTCGCCTGTGCCGTTATGTTTGCGTATGCTTGGCCATAGATGTTATGTCCTTACAAGTATGTCTTTTGGTCTTTTATGTTTCCATCTATGGTTGTGGTCGTAGTTCCCCAGATTCAGAATAAACGGGTTCTGCGAATGTCTGGAGTTTCTGTATAGTCTTGTGGTGAGTTTGTGGATTACCTCCGTGAGAGTCTCAAGTCGGTATTCCCGGTGAAGGTCCGCGATGCGTGTGTATCGTGGAGCATTGCTTATGATTTTGAGTACTTTGTTTTGTATGAGCTGCAGACGGCGCAGACGTGTAGGCGCAGCGTATCCCCAGACAGGAGCTGCGTACGTCATCAGGGGTCGGATAAGTGTCATGTACATGGACCTCGACACCCTTCTGTTCAGTGTGCTTCGCCCGTTGAGCATAGGATAGAGCTGTTTGAGCCTCGCGCTAGCTCGGTTGGTCATGTGTTGTATGTGGTCCCCCCAGAGTAATTTCCGGTCCAGCCAGACACCGAGGTATTTGACTTTCTCACGGAAACGTATTGGGCGTGCATGTAGAGTTATTGGTCTGCAGTAGCGGTGTTTGCGCAGTTGCTTCGGTCTTCTAGGGAACAGAACGACTTCGCACTTGTCGACGTTTACTCTAACACGCCATTTCTCCAACCAAGGCTCGGCCACTCTGAGTGCAGTCTGTAGGCGTGACGTAATGTTTGATGGTTTCCAATCTTGCGCAAGGATGGCTGTGTCATCCGCGTAGATTGCCATCATTGTGTTGTGTGTGGTTGGGAGATCGTTTATGTAGAGGTTAAACAGCAGGGGCCCTAGGATGCTTCCCTGGGGTACTCCCGCGTGTATACCGTGTTGTGTTGATTGTTTTCCCTGCACGTCAGTGTTGAAACTCCTGTCTGTGAGGTATGAGTGTATCAGATGCAGCAGCCCGTCAGGGAATCCCGCGTCGCTGAGTTTGCGGATGAGGCCGTTGTGCCATAGACGGTCGAAAGCCTTTTCGATGTCCAGGAACACTGCCCCTGTAGCTTTGTTTATGTTGAAGCCATGTGTTATATGTTCAACGACCCGTAGAAGTTGTTGTGTTGTGGAGTGGTGATCACCCAATGCTTCAAGAGCCAGAACTAGGGTGAGTCATATCTGGTCAGTATCCAACGGTAGAGTACAACATTTCGTCATGGCGGCCAATCGTGTGGTGCTTTGTAAACACGGAAACTGATATTCACACACTCTTGAAGAAATTCTGGGAGCTAGAAGAATTAAATAATGATGTAATGACGAAAGCAGAGGAACAATGTGAAACACACTTCGTGCAACACACAACGAAAGAATCCACAGGCAGATTCGTTGTCCATCTTCCGTCTCGCGAAGAGCCAAGTAAATTGGGTGAATCTTTCACCACTGCAGCAAAACGCTTCTCTCAGATTGAACAGAAACTGGTGACACACCCAAAGCTTGAAGAAAGCTACACACAGTTTATGAGGGAATACGAAGACTTAGGACGTATGGAACCAGTAGCTACACCTGCTGCCATTTCATACTACTACATGCCACACGATGCAGTTCCTAAGGAAGTCAGCTCGACTACCAAAACTCGAGTAGTTTTTGACTGTTCAGCTAAAACGAGCTCTAATTTGTAGCTAAACAGTTTGTTGATGGCTGGACCAACTAATCAACAAGATTTGTGCTCCATAATATTACGCTTCCGCATGCATCGCATTGCCTTCACAGCTGACATAGAGAAGATGTATCGACAAGTTCTGGTAGCGGATGAAGATCGCGCCTACCAACGAATGCTGTGGAGGAGTGATGGATCCGCACCACTGCAGGTATATCAGTTAAAGACAGTCACATACGGAATGGCCTGTGCACCTTTTCTTGCGGTACGATGTCTGCTACAATTAGCTCATGAAGAGGGCAAATGTAACAAGGCAGCAAACATTCTTGCTAATTACTTCTATGTGGACGATTGTATCTCAGGTTTCGATACAGTAGAGGCCGCAATCAAAGTCCAGAAAGATCTCACGAAGCTTTTGAAGAAAGGTGGTTTCTCATTACGGAAGTGGTCCAGTAACTGTGTGGAATTCCTCGAAAATATCCCGTCAGAGTTCAGAGAGACACAAGTTTCCTTACGGCTTGATAGCGACGAGGATATTAAAACTTTAGGTTTACTCTGGCATCCAGATGCTGATCAGTTCCAAATTGTGAATAATGTCAATCCAGCACGTAAGGTCTACAGCTTCACAAAACGCATTGTACTGGCTGTCATGTCATCTATTTTTGACCCTCTGGGATTAATCAGTGCCATTGTTATCACTTTCAAAATCTTTTTGCAACGTCTGTGGCAGCTTCAGTTAACATGGGACGAGCCCCTGCTTAAGAGTTGAATTGCATGTGACGGACACCATACAGAGAGGTTCGTATGATCGCGTTGATCGTGGACTCATTACAGAAGGAAAACTTGTCAGCATTCAACTGCACGGATTCTGCGACGCTTCAGAAAAGGCCTACGGCTGTTTTATATATGTACGATCAATTAATCATTATGGAATCACGTGTGTCAAATTATTAAGCTCCAAAACACGAGCATCTCCATTGAAAAGGTTGTCCTTACCTCGCCTGGAACTCTGTGGTGTTCTCTTGCTGTCGCGACTGTTACAGCATATTGTTCGCTCGCTGAGTATAGACACAGAACGAACATACTTGTGGACTGACTTATCCATCATACTAGCACGGCTCGCGTCTCCATTCACGTGGTGGAAGACATTTGTGGGGAACCGCGTCGCTCAGATACAGGAAAATACAGCTACTGTATCTACAATGGAAAGCCCATCTGATTTGAATTCGCAAGGAGTGTCTCCCGCAGACCTCCAAGGAAACAGCCGTTGATGGGAAGGACTAGCTTTGTTTAAGGAAGACATCACTTCATGGTCTGTGATAGACACCTCTAGTGATTCTGCAGCCCAGGAGGTGCCAGAAAAAAGGTCTTAAGTCATCTGCCGGATCGGAAGAGCAATTCAAGACGGTATCATCTGTCGATTCTCAAAGTTGACACGATTGCAGCGGATAATGGCATACTGTTTTAGATTCATTAATAACTGCAAGGGAGATGAGAGTAACAGCTGATTTGTCTCGCAATGAACTGCAGGACGCTTTGCTACAGTGTGTCAGGATAGCATAAGAAGATACATACGCAACGGAAATCTACCAGTTGAAGACCATAAAGCTAGTGGATAAAAATAGCAAGCTCAAACTGGGAGAGCGAGCAGGCCACGCCATGCATGCGGTATCTTCGATTTCCAAGAAAACATGGACCGCTCGTGCTCTATGAGGTCGAGCCTTATCGTCCATCAGTACGAAGTCTGGGCGCACAGCACATCGCGACAACTGTACATGAGGCCCCAAGACCTCGTCACGATACCTAACAAATTAAACCTTTCCGATTCACCTGTACAATTTGATGAAGAGATGTTCGAGTGATAAACATAATCTCTGCCCATACAATTAGCGACACTCCTCGATATCGGTCTCTTTCCACAACGTTTGGATCTCGAAATCGTGTGGCACATTCGCTTCAGATGCGAATCCATCGAGAACCACTTTCTAGACCAAATCGGGAATCATCTGAGAAAAGAACATTGGCCTACTGTTGGACTGTCTAGGTGGCATGTTGACGACTCCACTCTAGATATTCCCTTTTGTGAAAACGCGTTAGAGGCACACATATAGCAGATCTCCAACAATATATGCCACTCTGTAAAAGCATTCCCTATACCGTTTGCCTCGAATCAACACCTCCAGTGGATACTGCGAGGACGGATGCCAGTTGTTGCGCAATACTAAGTCTTACAGCCCTTACAGCCAAATAACGGTCCTCTCTTTACGATGTCACACGTGGTCGATTGTGCCCTGGTCTTCGTGATACAGTTTCGGTCTCTAAAAACTGTCGCCACATCCGAGAAACAACAGGACGATTGACGTTAAGTCGCCGTGTCAGATTACATACTGGTAAGACAGAAATTCAGGAACCAGGTTTTAAATTGTAAGACATTTCCAGGGGTAGATGTGGACTCTTGACCACAATCTATTGGTTATGAACTGTAGACTAAAACTGAAGAAACTGCAAAAAGCTGGGAAATTGAGGAGATGGGACCTGGATAAACTGAAAGAACCAGAGGTTGTAGAGAGATTCAGGGAGAGCATTAGGGAACGACTGACAAGGCTGGGGGACAGAAATACAGTAGAAAAAGAATGGGTAGCTTTGAGAGACGAAATAGTGAAGGTAGGTAGCAGAGGATCAAGTAGGTAAAAAGACGAGGGCTAATAGAAATCCTTGGGTAACAGAAGAGATATTGAATTTAATTGATGAAAGGAGAAAATATAAAAATGCAGTTACTGAAGCAGGCAAAAAGGAATACAAACGTCTCCAAAATGAGATCGACAGGAAGTGAAAATGGCTATGCAGAGATGGCTAGAGGACAAATGTAAGGATGTAGAGGCACAAATCACTAGGGGTAAGATAGATACTGTCTACAGGAAAATTAAAGAGACCTTTGGAGAAAAGAGAACCACTTGTATGAATATCAAGAGGTCAGATGGAAACCCAGTTCTAAGCAAAGAAGGGAAAGCAGAAAGGTGGAAGGAGTATATAGAGGGTCTATACAAGGGCGATGTTCTTGAGGACAATATTATAGAAATGGAAGAGAATGTAGATGAAGATGAAATAGGAAATATGATACTGCGTGGAGAATTTGACAGAGCACTGAAACACCTAAGTCGAAACAACGCCCCGGGAATAGACAACATTCCATTAGAACTACTGACAGCCTTGGGAGAGCCAGGCCTAAAAAAACTCTACCATCTGGTGAGTAAGAAGTATGAGAGAGGCGAAATACCATCAGACTTCAAGAAGAATATAATAATTCCAATCCCAAAGAAAGCAGGTGTTGACGGATGTGAAAATTATGGAACTATCAGTTTAATAAGCCACGGCTGCAAAATACTAACACGAATTCTTTACAGATGGATGGAAAAACTGGTGGAAGCCGACCTCGGGGAAGATCAGTTTGGATTCCGTAGAAATGTTGGAATACGTGAGGCAATACTGAGCGTACGACTTATCTTAGAAAATAGATAAAGGAAAGGCACACCTACGTTTTTAGCATTTGCAGAGTTGGAGGAAGCTTTTGACAATGTTGACTGGAATACTCTTTCAAATTCTGAAGGTGGCAGGGGTAAAATACAGGGAGCGAAAGGCTTTTTACAATTTGTACAGAAACAAGATGGCAGTTATAAGAGTCGAGGGGCATGAAAGGGAAGCAATGGTTGGGAAGGGAGTGAGACAGGGTTGTAGCCTCTCCTTGATGTTATTTAATCTGTATATTGAGCAAGCAGTAAAGGAAACAAAAGAAAAATTCGGAGTAGGAATTAAAATCCATGGAGAAAAAATAAAAACTTTGAGGTTCGACGATGACATTGTAATTCTGTAAGAGACAGCAAAGGACCTAGAAGAGCAGCTGAACGGAATGGACAGTGTCTTGAAAGGAGGATATAAGATGAAAATCAACAAAAGCAAAACGAGGATAATGGAATGTAGTCGAATTAAATGGGGTGGTGCTGCGGGAATTAGATTAGGAAATGAGACGCTTAAAGTAGTAAATGAGTTTTGCTATTTGTGGAGAAAAATAACTCATGATGGTCGAAGAAGATAGGATATAAAATGTAGACTGTCAATGGCAAGGAAAACATTTCTGAAGAAGAGAAATTTATTAACATCGAGTATAGATTTAAGGGTCAGGAAGTCGTTTATGAAAGTATTTGTATGGAGTGTAACCATGTATGAAAGTGAAACATGGACGATTAATAGTTTGGACAAGAAGAGAACAGAAGCTTTTGAAATGTGGTGCTACAGAAGAATGCTGAAGATTATATGGGTAGATCACATAACTAATGAGGAAGTATTGAATAGGATAGAGAAGTTTGTGGCACAACTTGACTAGAAGAAGGGGTAGGTTGGTAGGGCATATTCTGAGGCATCAACGGATCACCAATTTAGTTTTGGAGGGCAGCGTGGAGGGTAAAAATCGTAGAGGGAGACCAAGAGATGAATACACTAAGCAGATTCAGAAGGATGTAGGTTGCAGTAGGTACTGGGAGATGAAGAAGCTTGCACAGGATAGAGTAGCATAGAGAGCTGCATCAAATCAGTCTCTAGGCTGAAGACCACAACAACAAAAACAACATCGTGAATGAACCATAGGACGGGAAATAGCGATTTGTTGCTTTAATTTAGCACACCATTGTATGAGTCTCAATTTTATCGTCGATAATGACAGAAGCTGAAAAATAAATCCTTGGCAGTACTGACGATTTAAGAAGGGTAAGTGGGGTGACAGCGTAAACTGAAGTTCGTGTTAGCGAACGCATTGGACTAGTGTATTCCATGCAGTGTCTTAGGTATATTTCTACGGTGGTGTAATGTCTAACATATCTGCTTAGTAAGCAGGTGACCTGGGCCCAAGCCCTTGCTGGGGCACGGATTATTATTCATTTCTTCACTTTCTATCATTATCAAAGATAAAGGGGAGACTCATACATCTCAAAGAAAATTTAATTCCATCAGATCAAAATTTACTTATCTTTTGCGAAGTAGTCATATTCAACATAATAAGCATTTCCAATCTTTAAATAAAGTCTTTTGTTCACTCAACATTAAACTATCTTTCTACACTACTGGCCATTAAAATTGCTACACCACGAAAATGACGTGCTACAGACGCGAAATTTAAACGACAGGAAGACGATGCTGTGATATTCAAATGATTAGCTTTTCAGAGCACACAAGGTTAACGCCGATGGCGACACCTACAACGTGCTGACATGAGGAAAGTTTCCAACCGATTTCTCATACACAAACAGCAGTTGACCGGCGCTGCGTCGTTAAACGTTGTTGTGATGCCTCGTGTAAGGAGGAGAAATGTGTGCCATCACGTTTCCAACTTTGATAAAGGTCGGATTGTAGCCTATCGCGATTGCGGTTTATCGTACGGCGACATGGCTGCGCGCGTTGATCTAGAATCTAGATCCAATGACTGGTAGCAGAATATGGAATCGGTGGGTTCAGGAGGGTAATACAGAACGCCATGCTCGATCCCAACGGCCTCCTATCACTAGTAGTCGAGATGACAGGCATTTAACCGCATATCTGTAACGGATCATGCAGCCACGTCTCGATCCCTTAGTCAACAGATGGGGACGTTTGCAAGACAACAACCATCTGCACGAACAGTTCGACGACGTTTGTAGCAGCATGGACTATCAGCTCGGAGACCACGGCTGCATCACAGACAGGAGCGCCTGTGATGGTGTACTCAACGACGAACCTGGGTGCACGAATGGCAAACTGTCATTTGTTCGGATGAGTCCAGGTTCTGTTTACAGCATCATGATGGTCGCATCCGTGTTTGGCGACATTGCGGTGAACGCACATTGGAAGCGTGTATTCGTCATCGCCGTACTGGCGTATCATCCGGCGTGATGGTCCGGGGTGCCATTTGTTACACGTCTCGGTCACCTCTTGTTCGCAATGACGGCACTTTGCACAGTCGACGTTACATTTGAGATGTGTTACGACCATGGCTCTACCCTTCATTCGATCCCTGCGAAACCCTACATTTCAGCAGGATAATGCACGACCGCATGTTGCAGGTCCTGTACGGGCCTTTCGGGATACAGAAAATGTTCGACTGCTGCTCTGGCCAGCACATTCTCCAGATCTCTCACCAATTGAAAACGTCTGGTCAATGGTGGCCGAGCAACTGGCTCGTCACAATACGCCAGTCACTACTCTTGATGAACTGCGGTATCGTGTTGAAGCTGTATGGGCAGCTGTACCTGTACACGCCATCCAAGCTCTGTTTGACTCATCGCCCAGGCGTATCAAGGCCGTTATTACGACCAGAGGTGGTTGTTCTGAGTACTGATTTCTCAGGATCTATGCACCCAAATTGCGTGAAAATGTAATCACATGTCAGTTCTAGTATAATATATTTGTCCAATGAATGTCCATTTATCATCTGGATTTCTTCTTGGTCCAGCAATTTTAATGGCCAGTAGTGTAACTGCGCTGGTTTTTGCAGACCTACTTATGACCTCAGCAGCCGGTCTGCCGTTGAGCAGAGGTGTCTGAGGAAACGATCTGGGCTGACAAACTGGCCCCTGAATGCTGTCGTCGCCATCCTTTATGCCAGCGTCGGAGAGGGCGCTGGTGTCGTGTAGTCGTCCCAGAGAGTGGAGGTGCGGCGCTGACTTGCTTATACTGCCACTCTGGCGCCGCCCTTCGGGGTCCGCAAATACTGACGCGCGCGCTGGCGGGCTTTTGACGGCCAACGCACGAGTGGTGTTTTACGATGATGGTAGCGTCGCGCGTGCACGGTATCGAGTGATCGCAGGTATCAAACAACTTCCGCGTCAGCAGCCAGGGGCACTGTGTTTTCTATGTACTTATGACTTCTATGTATTGTTTATTCCTTCGTAAGTGAATTTTGTATGTTTTGTATGTTCCATCCCTTTAGTTTTAGTTATGTACTGGCTGTCACCCCAGGTTACAATAGTAACTAGTTCTGTTCAGTCGAAATTCCTTACGCTCAGGAACGTTTTTGCTATCGTTTGAGCCGCGCAGGAAAGCCGCGCGCTCTCGGGCGCCCTGCCATGTTTCGCGCGTCTCCCCACGTCGGAGGTTCGAGTCCTCCGTCGATCACGGGTGTGTGTGTTGTCCTTGGCGTAAGTTAGTTTAAGTGGGATTAAGTAGTGTGTAAGCCTAGGCGCCGATGACCTCAGCAGTTTGGCCCCACAGGAACTTAACACCACCATCACCGCTATCGTATGAGCGTTCCTGACAATCTGTTGCCGTCAGTAACGATCTGTTTACGAAGTTTTAACCAACCAGTTATTTTTCAATAAAGTTTATTCCAACAAGCTCATTTACTGTCTCATCTTTAAGGCGTATTCAAAGGTCAATCAGCAAAAATCTGACAAGTAAGTTGATAAAAGGCACCGATTTTTAGACACTGATGACAGGACTCTAAGCGCATAACGTCCTAATGACATTCTGTTTGCAAGTATCTTTGCGTGTTCACACCAATTCACCTGAGAATCAACATTCATTCCTAGGAATTTTGTGTTTTGTTACGCAGTTTATAGAGGTGCCATCCACTTTTAATTTAATAGTATAATTTTTCCTGTTCAATGAGGGGTCCATTTGTTTTCTCTACAGGGCGTTCTCATCTCAGTGACTGGGATATTACTGTCATCAGTATAGACAATTTTTCTCCCACGACTAAAACTACTGTGTAAGTGATGAATGAAAAGCACCAGTTTGCTTTTCTTCTACAATATTACTTTTATTGTTAACCGGTTTTCGGCTTATAAGGCCATCTTCAAACATTTACTGTGTCATTGATGTATATCAGGAGCAGTACTTTTCCTAATATGCTACACTTAGGAACACCAGTAATATTGTATTTTGGTTGTGATAAGTGTTTCACTAAAAATTTAGTCTTATTTGAGGTATGTATTAACTCCACGCTGTCTAAAAAAATGGCTCTGAGCACTATGGGACTTAACATCTATTGTCATCAGTCCCCTAGAACTTAGAACTACTTAAACCTAACTAACCTAAGGACATCACACAACACCCAGTCATCACGAGGCAGAGAAAATCCCTGACCCCGCCGTGAATCGAACCCGGGAACCCGGGCGCGGGAAGTCCACGCTGTCTGCTAGGTACGATCGGAACGAGTTATTAGCAACCCCTCTTGTTCTTAATTCTTCTAGCTTCCTTAGTAGAATCTTATGATCAACTGTATCGAAGCCTTAGAGGGATCTATAAAGATTGAGAGCATCAAATAGCACTTTTGTGAACACTAGTATGGCTGTTTCTGCAAAAATGGCTCTGAGCACTATGGGACTTAACTTCTGAGGTCATCAGCCCCCTAGAACTACTTAAACCTAACTAACCTAAGGGCATCACACACATCCATGCCCGAGGCAGGATTCGAACCTGCGTCCGTAGCGGTCGCGCGGTTCCAGACTGTAGCGCCTAGAACCGCTACAGTCTGGAACCGCGCGACCGCTACGGTGTGAGAAAATAACTGGTCTAGTTCCTCATCTCTGCTGCTGCGACCCTATATAGAAACAGTTAAAAAACGATAACACACAGAACTAAAAGGCAGGTTTTACAGACAGATGGCATGCATCAATATTCCGCACTCTTTTGACGGTAGGAAATCGTTACAACCACTTGTTTAGCAGAGGTGAAAGTAAATCTGCTTTCTAAATACAGTTTAATACGGCATGCAGTGTTCCCAGTAGCGACCGGGAGAGTGGATCATGTGTACTCTGTCAGTCTGTCAACATGCGTAGAAAGTTCCTTTCAAGCATATATTGTGCACGCATTGAGGCAATTTCATTTTGATCCGGGCCGCACGACACCTGGCATCTTTTGTGGCCGTTCAGTTTTCTGTCGTCTAAAGTAGATGAGAAGTTAGTATATTTTGCAAACTCACGGCTGCGATAAACAAGTACTTCCAGGTTTTTTAAAGGTCAAAGTTACCGTAATTTAATATAATCGCGCGATTTAAGTAGTTCTAAGTTCTGGGGGACTGATGAGCTCAGCAGTCAAGTCTCATAGTGCTCAGAGCCATCTGAACCATTTTTTAAAAGTTCTTAATGATTTTAAAAAATATGACGTGAATTATCTCATTTTTCGTCTGATTTTCGTCAGCACAGTAAGTTGCCTGTCGAACTGGCGTACAACGTGAAGACGCCATTCCAATATTCAACATTCAACTACATTCCCTGTAATAGTAGGGTAGTGGCACTATTGGTGCAATTTTGACATCAAATTGATATGCAAATTAGTTATATTGAACAATTAATTCCTCTCCACTCCGACCACGCCCACCCCCACCCCTGACCACGCCCAGCTCCAACACTAGATAATGTCCTGTTTTTCTCAGCCTGCTCCCCCCCCCCCTCACCCACCCATACCACCCCCCCCCCCCCCGGCGTCCCCCATGTACCTCATTGGCTAGAATTTCGAATTTTGACAGAATTTTGATTTTTGGCGAGATTTCAAATTTTGGTTGGAAATTTTTTCAGGAATTGGTAGAAAATTAAAATTGGCGGTACCCTTCCTGGGACTCGAACCCTGGTCATTCTGGATGGAAAGCCCAAGTGTACCCCCTAACACAATTATACCACCAGAGGCGCTTGGAACTGATGGGAAATTAAAAATGGCAGTGTCCTTTCTGCGATTCGAACTCTGGTTCTACTGGATGGAAATCCCAAGTGCACCCCCAAATACATGCAAACTGTCCAGCCGCAGGAGAGGTAACTTAGGTTAGTGTACTTTATTTGTTTTGGTCGGGAAAATGAAGTAAAGATAGGTCCTAATTACGTAATTAACTATAAAGATTGGGCCGAATTACTCAACTACATGCGTAGCGCTACAAAAGAACGGCCTAAAATCGCAATACGCCTCAAAAACTGACGATACCATACAACTGGTGTTATCCTGCTGGGAAAAAATTTCGCATTACCACTCGAAACTAGTGAGAGAGACACTAAAACTCTACTCTTCACCTACAAGCTGGTGGGAAAAAGGCAGGAGTGTAAAGTACTATATTTACTCTTTTTAGCTGGAAATATTTTCAACTGATGAGATGCTAGTGTTGGACAGAGAGGAGTTTAAAAAGTGCATTACCTGTAAGCATACAGCGGAGGACAGTATCTGTCGTTGTTTGATGTCAGTGTTCGCATACCACGTCTGCTCAAAAACCACCCTGCAGACCAGGTAACCAAAGCCAACACACCTTACCACAGCTGAAGGAAAATGTGCACAATTCCAATTACACCTCAAAATTTCCGTAAGAAATCCAGCACTCATAATGTACTGGGAAAATCGTGGTCCCGAATGATTGCAGATGGGGTGGTAGTTGAGAGTGCATTCACTCGAGAGGCACCCACAAACTGCCGAAAATCGAGGCCTTTGTACCTTCCCTCATCCCTCCCCTCTCTCCCTCCCTCCCTCCCTCTCTCTCTCCCTCCCTCCGTCCATCCATCTATGGGGAGGACTCAAGTTTTATGAAACGCCAGCAGCTCTACTGTGCTTTGCCCTCTACCGCCCTTCTGCCATCAAAAAATGGTTCAAATGGCTCTGAGCACTATGCGACTTAACAGCTGAGGTCATCAGTCCCCTAGAACTTAGAACTACTTAAACCTAACTAACCAAAGGACACTACACACATCCATACCCGAGGCAGGATTCGAACCTACGACCGTAGCGGTCTCGCGGTTCCAGACTGAAGCGCCTAGAACCGCTCGGCCAGCACAGGCCGGCTCTTCTGCCTTCACAGTGGTCGCTAACCGCCTTGAGGCAACGCTTCTCTGCCAACACAATAGCATGTGTAGTCAACTAAAGAATAGGAGATAAAAGGACAATAGCCCCAAGTGCAACTTGTTCAACAGTGTCACATGCTGCCCCCTGGTCAGAGCACAGCTACGTCCAGTGATCACCCACAGTACACACACACCCTCGCCCCCAGCAGCCCGCAGTTCTGCTATGGAGAACAGTTGTATTTATCAGCAACACAACTCTTTGTTGCAATCTGTTAAACATATTTCTCTGAAAAACTGCACCCCTCTGAAACAACAATGAAATTCTGGAGAACACTTCAGATCGCTTTTGCAAATGTCTAGCTGCTCTGCCTGGTGGTTTTTCTGTGGCCCATTTCCATCCCACTGAAATGGTTCAAATGGCTGTAAGCACTATGGAACTTAACATCTGAGGCCATCAATCCCCTAGACTTCTCTCTCTCTCTCTCTCTCTCTCTCTATTCGTTTAGTCGGTTCCGACTCCTCGTGACCCCATGAACCAAACCACGCCACTTTTTCCTGTCTTGCACTTTCTCCTGTAGACCTTTCAGGTTGGAACACATTGCTTCTGTGATGCCATCGATCCATCTCATCCTCTGACGCCCTCTTCTTCTGGTTCCTTCAATCTTCCCCAGAATTAACGATTTTTCTAGCGAGGCATGCCTTCGCATTGTGTGTCCAAAGTTGGTCAGCTTTTGTTTTAACATTAGACCTTCCATGGAGAAATCTGGTTTTATTTGCTCCAATATTGATCTGTTGGTTCTCTTTGCAGTCCATGGAACTCTAAGAAGTTTCCTCCAACATCACAATTCGAAGGAGTCAATTCTTCGCCATTCAGCCTTTCTAATGGTCCAGGTCTCACATCCATACATCAGAACTGGAAAGACCATAGCCCTCACAATACGGATCTTTGTTGCTAGTGTTATATCTCTGGACCTTATAACCTTGTCAACCCTGTCTACCGGGCAATAGGCGTCTCCGGATTTCATGACTGCAGTCGCCATCAGCAGAGATCTAGGAACCGAGATAACTGAATGCGGTCACTACCTCCATGGTTTCTCCTGCTATATACGTTTTGGTAGGTGTAGTTGCCATAATTTTCGTTTTCTTCACATTCAGCCTAAGACCGGCCTTTTCACATTCGTCTTTCACCTTCAGCAAGAGTGTTCTCAATTCTTCTTCACTTTCTGCCAACAGGATCGTCTCATCCACGTACCTGAGGTTGTTTACACTTATTCCAGCTATTTTAATTCCTGTTTCTCCTTAATCTAGCCTCGCAGTCCTCATGACATGTTCCGCATACAGATTGAATAAGTACGGTGACAGTATGCAGCCTTGCCGGACCCCTTTCTGAATCTTTATCCATTTTGTTGTTCCATACATAGTTCTCTCCTAGACTTAGAACTACTTAATACTAACTAACCTAAGGACATCACACTCATCGATGCCCGAGGCAGGATTCGAACCTGCGACCGCAGCAGCAGCGCGGTTCTGGACTAAAGCGCCTAGAACCGCTCGGCCACAGCGGCCGGCGCCTTCAGCTATCCTCCATGGTCGCTTGCGGTACATGGCCTGCCATAAGGTGACGACCCTTCACCAACACAAAAGGGAAATTTAGCAGCCCCACCCTGCCAGTTGTCAAAGTGCGGCTGTGTCCAGAAAACGGTGTCCGGACATTTGCCACGCCGGACGTTTGTCACGCCGGACATTTGCCACGGTTTTACCTGCTCCGAGGGGTCGGTCCCTTGTCTCCCCTCCCCCACCCTCCTTCTCCTCCTCCTCCTCCTCACCCGCTCGCCCAATTTGCTTTCGAAGTTCCTAACGCGACCATCAGTATGGAAGTTATTACAACGAACAAGGGCAGGCCTCCTGCTCATTAGAAAGGTTACGCAACATAGGGAATCTAAAGGAGGTGTTGTTACATGGATGTGCTTACGCCGAAAAGCGAATCATTGCAAGGGAAAGCTGCTTTCGAGGAACGGAGAAGTGTTGAACGTATTAGAACATCTCTGTGGACCACCTGACGATGCGGCTCTGAAAGTGAGAAAGCAAGTCGAAAGAGCGAAGAGAAGGTCTCGAGAAGAAGCTACACAATTATCGGAGATATACTCGGATGAAATGGGAAATCTACATAATAAAGTTTATGACTTTGTTACAGTGATGCCTAATTCAGGGTCTATGAAGAGAATCATGCGTCGTCGATGGAGTCAAGACCGGGGGAACCAACGGGAGCCTAACAACTCCTATGAAATTGATCTTCATGAAGATCTATTAAAAATGGGAGATGGCGGTAGTTTTCTTCTGGAAGACGATAGATTATAGGTGAGAATAATCATTTTTAGTGGAAGCAAAGGAAAAAAAGTTTTAAAACATGTTCCCATTTTTTTATGGATGGAACATTTAAGAGACGCAGCAAGCAGTTTGCACAAATCTACACCATACACTTATACTTAGGAGGCCCGATTAAAGAAACAAACATTCTTCTTACTGTATTTGCACTGCTCCCTAATAAGAAGAAAGACACATATGTTCGTCCGTTTCGTCTGATAACAGGCAGCCTCTGAGTGGCGTCCTAAACAAGTAACGGTGGACTTTGAGGCAGCTGCGATATCGGCCATTCGTCACGGTTTCCCCACAACTGAAATAAATGGATTCTATTTCCATATGAAGAAGAGTTTATGGAGAAGAATTCGAGTTCTCGGTCTAACTGAGGAGTACTGCTAGAACGAGGATTTAAGACTTCACGTCAGCATGTGCGCAGCGCTGGCAGTTGTAAAACCGGAGGACGTAAGCAATGGATGGATTGAGATTCATGCAGAAGCCCCTGATAACGGAAGGTTCTCTCAATTTTTTGGCAACTTTGTGGATAACTGGCTAGAGAATGAGCATATCGCAATAGAAACGTGGGACTGTTACGGAAAAAGGCATCGAACGACGAATGCTGTTGAAGGGTGGCACAACAAAATAAATAGTATTATTGGTAAACCTCACCCTAGAATCAACTATTTGGTGGAGTGTTTGAAAAAGGAAGCAGAGCTCACAAACTGCATGTACATGAAATTGGAAATGAATCTTGAAGGTAAGAAGAGGAAGAAGAAGTACTTGAAGCCGGACGACAGGATAGAGAGAATCGTAAAGAATTATCAAGAGACTGGCAACATTAGGCCTTGCTTGAAAGCCATTGCCCATATTCAGAAACTGAACTAAAATACGTTAAAAATAATTTATTAAGAACTATGAAGACCACTGAGTCTTCGCAGATTACTGAGATAAAATTATTAAAGCATTGAAGCAGTATTATCGGCGCAAATATTAAGTTGTAATTGTAAATAGAGTGTACATTAGTTCAGCGCGTTTACGCTGATTTTACACACGCCAGAATGGTAGATGGTCATTTATCATTTTCACGGCCCAAAGCCTGTGCAAAGTGTGATGCGAATCAGCCTTTAATGTAAAAATTAAAAAGTGTTTCAAGCCTCACAAAAGTATGTCTATTGTTGTCACGTTAATATAACTTTTTTCTCCCTTCCAATATTATGGCCATACTATTAAATAATTGTATGTTCTAAAATAATTTTTTGAAGCTTCAGAATCGCAACTATCACCTAAAATATCATGGTTTGTTAAACTGATAGTATACGCTTTTGTAAAAGAAAATGGGAACTGAACCTTTGAATTGCACCTAAAATTGACATCCCAAAACTGACCTGATCCTAAGGTTGACAATTTTGGCACCTCAAATATTTTTTATTTAAGTATAGCTGCAAACGTTTATAGTAGATGTAAATCTACTTAAGTACATTTAGATATAGTCCTCTAAAAATTAAAATTTTTTACTAAATTGTTGAATATCTTTAAACAGGTTAGCAAAAGCAAGGAGCTTACTACTGAAAATAAATTGTTACTAAAGAACGTCAGAAACAAATGTATTAGACCTACTTTTCTTATACATTAGAGCCTTTGTGAAAAGATATTTGATCATTTCCTCTGTCACTGACAGCGTAATTTCAGTTGCTTTGCAACACCAGGGATATCTACTTCTACATTATGTTTGCAGCTGTTCTCATTTCGAATTCTGGAATATTTACTTCGTCTTCTTCGATGAAGAAATTTCGGAAAATGCATTTACTAACTCCACCTTAGTGGCACTGTCATCAGTAACATTACCGTCGCTGTCGTGCAGTAAAGGTACTTACTGAGCCTTTCCGCTGGTTTACTTAACGTGGGAGTAGTATCTCTTTGGATTTTCCGCCACATTTCTAGAGCGAGTTTCGTTGTGGAAACTATTAAATGTATCTCGCATTGAAATCCGCACCAAATTTCGAGCCTCAGTAAAACTTCACCAATCTAGGAGGTTTTGCGTTCGTCTAAATTATACGTGCCTTTTGCGGTGCTCCTGCAACAGCTTTCTGTCGTGTTTTGTGTACCATGCGGAATCAGTTCCGTCTCTTACTAGTTTATATGGTATATCTCGAGTGCTGTTGATACTATTTCTTTGAACTTAAGCCACATATGGTCTTCAATTACATAGTTTGGAAGGATTGGAGACAATGATACTATTTCTTTGAACTTAAGCCACATATGGTCTTCATTTACATAGTTCTGAAGCATTGGAGACTCTTAGAAAAACGTCACCCGAATTTTTAGCTGCTTTTATAAACAGATATACTTCGCGTTTAGTTTTGGTGAATTTATTTGTTACGGAATTGAGACTCGTTACGACTGCGTGTTCACTAATCCCTGTATCCGTCGTGATGCTCTGGATTATTTGTGGCTAAGCGGTCAAGTGTGTTTTCGTAACCATTTACAATTTGAATGGCCGCGTCAACTAATTGTTAAAAATAATTTTAAAAAAGCATTTAGAACAATTACGGAAGTTGTCTTCTATTTACAATAGGGTATGAAAATGTATTTTTGGCAACGTACGGAAGGTAGATTCAAGTCACTGCCAACTATAATTGTATGAGTAGGGTACCTATTTGTGACGAGACTCAAGTTTTCTTTGAACTGTTCAGCAACTGTTCCATCTGAGACAGGGGGTCGGTAAAAGGAGCCAGTCATTAATTTGTTCCGGTTGTCGAATATAACCTCTGCCCATGCAAAGTCACAGGAACTATCTGCTTCAAAGTCGATTGTGAGCTTACATTATTTTTCCTTAAGTTGTCCTTCTTGTTTCTGTTGTAGTGCAGATAATTACAATAATAGTGCAGAACCTAAGTTGCTTTCTCTGTTACCCTGTAAATACCAGAACTAAACAATATAGAACAACAACATACGTCACAAGCGAAGCATTCTGTATTACTTCATTTCCTTATTTCTAACATTTTAAAATTGTAAGTCGACTTTAGATGACATGTCAGTCATGGATGTTCTCATCTCTATTTAGTGAACGTGTTTTCAGTCATGTTTTGAACATTGTCCCGCTACACTTTTATTAACTAATGTTTTTAGAGAGTAAATTAATATGGAGTATGTCGTTCTTATTTTCAAACATTCACATACCCATTTATTCTTTCCCTATTGTCTTTTGGGTATGCAGTTGTAATAATTAAAGTAGGCACAAATGCAGTGATCAAAAAGAAATGATTAGCGTACATTCGCATTCTCGTTACATCGTTCCTTTCTTGTTGCTCCCATGCCGATGGACTGTTTCTATCGCAATCAGTAAGCGTGAAAGGAAGCTACCGTACAGACAGAGGAATCTATATTTGTACTTGGCAGAACTAATTACATACTGACATAATCGTTGGTATTGCTTTGTTTCCCAAAAGTTATAAATATTTCGATTTTGGAAAAGAAGCTCTGTATTTGGCCAAGATGTCGAAGAAGAAGGTCCCTTACGTACTGGCTGTATCGAGTAAGATGTGGAGACGGCGGTTTGAAAGCGGACAGAAGAGGTACGAGGAAGGATGTCCCTTACCTGAGGGATCGCTACCTGGCGAAGGGGCAAGTGTGGAAAATGTCCGGCGTGGCAAATGTCCGGCATTCCAGAAAACCCCCACAGTAGACTCGCTCCTCCCCCCCCCCCCCCCCACAACCCGCCGCCTGCCGGCCGGCGGTAGAGAGAATTGTACTTGATATCAATGCATCTCCTATAATCAAGTATCTATTCAGAAAAGAAAACATAATTGCAATGATTATAAACGTGCTCTTTCCACGAAAGTAGGCGCAGTACATTCACGTTCAACTGCAGGATACAATTCGCATCTCATTATTTTGCGACATCCAGCGAAGTGTACCATCGCTGATTACAGATGATCAGCAGAGTCATATCCACCCTGTGTAAAATTGGGGAAAAACCTTCGTCTATTTTGCTGCGAAAACTACCAATCACTGCAGAATGTCCTCATTATTTCGAAACCATCATGGGAGTAAAGAAAAGCGAGAATTTGAACTGTGAAGAAAAAACATTTATTAAGCAGTTTCTTTCAGCTTGATGGACAAACTACACAACCTGAGAGCGTCTCTCGCATTTAGTGTCTGTAAATAAACTGTCTTGCACTTGCGTATTACAAACATTCCAGATACATGAAATAACATTAGAGATTACAATCTTCCGTTATATTGGCTCACATGTCGGAAAAAGACAATCATTTTACGTTCAACAACAGCAAGCTAAAGTTCAAGAACACATAGCTGTTTTGTACACTACGGAAGGACCTCTTTTACCAAAGTGCTGCAATATCATACTAGCGTTTACGAAAGAAACTGAGAGCGCCTGTCTCCCCTTTGTAGGCGGCAGATTGAAATTTCGTTAAGAGAGAGACAGAGAGAGAGAGAGAGAGAGAGAGAGAGAGAGAGAGAGGCAGACAGAAACGCCTGGTACCCTAAATGTCTCTTCCACCCACCAGGTGCCACGTTATTGTTAGCAAATTGATAGGCTAATTAATTAAATGGATCATCAGAGTCACTTTGCATGGCGTTTATTCAGCAGTCGGATTACACTGCCAGTTAGGTCAAATGGGAATCCACGGAGGGAAGACGATGTTCTTTTCAAGGAACACTATTGAGAAACGACATTTGAAGCCGACCACAGCGGGATTCTGCAGTCCACAACGTACATTTCACGTAAAGACAGCGCTATTAAAAACACGATCATAACAACTATGTTATCGTGACCCCCCCATAAAATGCAGTATTGAGTCTACAGTCACACACAGGTCGCTGATAATGTTACGATTTCTGGTAGAAATGCTGTCTGCGGTTTGGAATCAAGTCTCTCCTTTCAACCACATTCTTGTGTTGGATCCTGTACTGACGTCTTTTAATGATTACAGCAGAGGTGAATCATATTTGTGGCACTCCCATTTGTCGAAACGAGTCACCTTTTTCGATCCAGTCTGCTAAGGATCACATACAGCAAAATCTCCAGCGCGGTTTTTAGACAGTCCCTCTGCATCTTGTAATTGCTCATCAGTCTCCGACCAACCCTCGTAGCAGCTTTGTCCATGTGATCATCCCAGTTTAAGTTGGACATGAAGGGAAGTTGGGGAAGGCCGTATCTAAGACCTTCTGCATCCCGTGGAGGAACAGGACGAGCTGAGTTAATGCGACAGGATTGCGTTTTCACCCCTCGATGGAAATGGGAACATGTTGGCGTAGCTCCGCCAACCGCGTACAGTGTGTAAGGTCAACGCCAAACAAAGCTTTCCCCTGCAACACGAGGTAGTAGATAAGATAGTATGAGCAGTAACGTTGGTGCCCCTTGTTGGGAAAATTAGAAAAACTCCACACCATACAGGGCACGGAATAAGGATGAGTGCTCTGAGCACTATGGGACTTAACATCTATGGTCGTCAGTCCCCTAGAACTTAGAACTACTTAAACCTAACTAACCTAAGGACATCACACAACACCCAGTCATCACGAGGCAGAGAAAATAAGGATGACGATTTTGCTACTGCAGATACAGAAACTAAATACAGGTACTGCAGTCTGCAGCAGATCTGCATCTCTCGGGGTGTATTCATGTCTATCACCCAAACATTCTCTCTCACCTCCATATTTTGTAGGATCCAATAGAGAAAACAAACGAACTATTAAAACTCCACAAGCGTCATCCATTAGAGAATTCGATAAGATATTCCTGCGTCCCTGTCTTCTGACATATCTAAAACAAATATCGTCTGCTTTCCAGCATTGGCCATATGTGGCGATCCTATAAAATGTACAGGTATTGCTTCGTTGGAGCATTTGGCTCATGATCGGAGTCGCTTCCACAGACCATGTAAAGTTGCGTCATTTGCACTGTAGGAGGACCATATCCAACAGCTTATCAATCACATGAGAGGGTGTAAGTAGGCTGTTTAGGTTTTTATATTGTTAACGCCACGTAGCGCTCTGTATGAAAATCACTGACTGTGCTGTGTGCAGCCTGTGGCTGGTTTGCATTGTTGTTTGCTATTGTAGTGTTGGGCAGCTGGATGTGAACAGCGTGTAGCGTTGCGCAGTTGGAGGTGAGCCGCCAGCAGTGATGGATGTGGGGAGTGTGATGGCGGAGTTTTGAGAGCGGATGATCTGGACAGAGTAAATTTGTAAGACTAGATGTCATGAAATGATATACACTCCTGGAAATTGAAATAAGAACACCATGAATTCATTGTCCCAGGAAGGGGAAACTTTATTGACACATTCCTGGGGTCAGATACATCACATGATCACACTGACAGAACCACAGGCACATAGACAAAGGCAACAGAGCATGCACAATGTCGGCACTAGTACAGTGTATATCCACCTTTCGCAGCAATGCAGGCTGCTATTCTCCCATGGAGACGATCGTAGAGATGCTGGATGTAGTCCTGTGGAACGGCTTGCCATGCCATTTCCACCTGGCGCCTCAGTTGGACCAGCGTTCGTGCTGGACGTGCAGACCGCGTGAGACGACGCTTCATCCAGTCCCAAACATGCTCAATGGGGGACAGATCCGGAGATCTTGCTGGCCAGGGTAGTTGACTTACACCTTCTAGAGCACGTTGGGTGGCACGGGATACATGCGGACGTGCATTGTCCTGTTGGAACAGCAAGTTCCCTTGCCGGTCTAGGAATGGTAGAACGATGGGTTCGATGACGGTTTGTATGTACCGTGCACTATTCAGTGTCCCCTCGACGATCACCAGTGGTGTACGGCCAGTGTAGGAGATCGCTCCTCACACCATGATGCTGGGTGTTGGCCCTGTGTGCCTCGGTCGTATGCAGTCCTGATTGTGGCGCTCACCTGCACGGCGCCAAACACGCATACGACCATCATTGGCACCAAGGCAGAAGCGACTCTCATCGCTGAAGACGACACGTCTCCATTCGTCCCTCCATTCACGCCTGTCGCGACACCACTGGAGGCGGGCTGCACGATGTTGGGGCGTGAGCGGAAGACGGCCTAACGGTGTGCGGGACCGTAACCCAGCTTCATGGACACGGTTGCGAATGGTCCTCGCCGATACCCCAAGAGCAACAGTGTCCCAAATTTGCTGGGAAGTGGCGGTGCGATCCCCTACGGCACTGCGTAGGATCCTACGGTCTTGGCGTGCATCCGTGCGTCGCTGCGGTCCGGTCCCAGCTCGACGGGCACGTGCACCTTCCGCCGACCACTGGCGACAACATCGATGTACTGTGGAGACCTCACGCCCCACGTGTTGAGCAATTCGGCGGTACGTCCACCCGGCCTCCCGCATGCCCACTATACGCCCTCGCTCAAAGTCCGTCAACAGCACATACGGTTCACGTCCACGCTGTCGCGGCATGCTACCAATGTTAAAGACTGCGATGGAGCTCCGTATGCCAAGGCAAACTGGCTGACACTGACGGCGGCGGTGCACAAATGCTGCGCAGCTAGCGCCATTCGACGGCCAACACCGCGGTTCCTGGTGTGTCCGCTGTGCCGTGCGTGTGATCATTGCTTGTACAGCCCTCTCGCAGTGTCCGGAGCAAGTATGGTGGGTCTGACACACCGGTGTCAATGTGTTCTTTTTTCCATTTCCAGGAGTGTATATATATTATGACTTTTGAACACTGTTAAGGTAAATACATTGTTTATTCTCTATCAAAATCTTTCATTTGCTAACTATGCCTATCAGTAGTTAGTCCCTTCAGTAGTTAAAATCTTTTATTTAGCTGGCAGTATTGGCGCTCGCTGTATTGCAGTAGTTCGAGTAACGAAGATTTTTGTGAGGTAAGAATTCATGAAAGGTATAGTTTATTGTTAGTCAGGGCCATTCTTTTGTAGGGATTACTGAAAGTCAGATTGCGTTGCGCTAAAAATATTGTGTGTGACTTTAGTGAATGTCTGATTACGTTCAGTTTTACTCAGCTGTTTGAAAATCAAATAACGTAAGGGGTTTATCAGCACAATCATTCCTAAATTTTTCTAAGGGGACGTTACAAGGGTTCCTGTACTGTTCCTTAATAAGCAGTTTAATACATGGTTTTTTTCGGTTGTAACATATCCAGTCAGTGTACACCACCACTTTTTTTTCACCATGAGTAAGAGGTCTGTGTCAGCTGCTGCTAAACCGATATTAACATGTTTCTATCCTTTGGCTCTCACAGAAACCTGAACATCGCATGGTGTAAACAACATTGCTACCACAACACAGGCTGGTAGAAATAAACACAGAGACGATGTTTCTCATTGACAAAAATGTGGAAGACAGCGCAACATATGGAAACTGGAAGAGTTTGCGGTATTGTAGAACGCTTCCAACACCTATATGAAGGTGATGACCTGTATGATTAATCACATCTTCCCCATCAACAGGGTAGCGGATGTCTCGGGGTTCCATTTTTAAAGCATTGTTCCTTCATTTTGCATTCATGTACGTGATTACTGTTCTGCTGTTGACCATCACCAGAAGGTGCTGTTCACAACACACGTGGGGTAGTACAAATAAAATGAATTGCTGTTATCTTATTGGTGAAATGAAACTGAAGAATAAAAATAAATACTGTGGAGGGCATCACAACGTATGGAAATAGAACGAGTCTGCAGCATTGAGGAACGCTTCCGAACAACTGTAGGAAGGTGATGACCTCTACATTTAATCCCATGCTCCACAGCGACAAGTAGGAGATAACTAGTGTTTCAACAAGGCTCCCTCCATCTCAACAAACTGATTCAGTCAATCGTTATGCGGTAACCAACAGCGTATCCAGTGAACACTCAGGATGGGAAAGACAACATTGATATAGGATGATTAACTGTAACACACGCCACAGTTGATAGCGAGGTCAATTTTAGCAATTGTACCTGTCGTCTCATAATTTCAACGCCAGTCAATGACATGGTAGAACGCTTGCCAATTTCTGAACCATCGCAAAATTAAAAAATGGTTCAAATGGCTCTGAGCACTATGCGACTTAACTTCTGAGGTCATCAGTCGCCTAGAATTTAGAACCAATTAAACCTAACTTAACCTAAGGACATCACACACATCCATGCCCGAGGCAGGATTCGAACCTGCGACCGTAGCGGTCGCTCGGTTCCAGACTGAAGCGCCCAGAACCGCACGACCACTCCGGTCGGGATCGCAAAATTACCCCTCCACTATTTGCAAGTACCATATACTAGATTTCGAATGCAGCTGGATGACTGTGCAGTACATCCAGTGAACCTTATACACCAAAGTATACCAGACAGCGTCCTATACCGATGCAAAGAGGTTCTCTACATATTTCCAGCACACCGATCATAGTGTAGAATTTACGATGTCTTTCCCTCTGTGGATGGGCGCCACAGAGTATTGCACATTCATACGATTAAGTCGGAGACTGACAGATTCCTCCCACTTTGTCCTTGTCCAGTCCAAAGGTACAAGTTCTCCTCAAATGCGTGCGTATCGAGGAGGGTTGCACCTCTTATAGGTGCATAGTAGACAAGATAGTGATGCGTTGCTATAACAGACAGTTTACACGTGATGGGGGAACAGACATCTGGAGTTTGAAAAATTTCATGTAAATAAACCGTGCAATCAATCTGAGGCATTACTCGACCGTACCAGGAAGGTATTGGTGGAGGAGGAGGAGATTAGTGTTTAACGTCCCGTCGACAACGAGGTCATTAGAGACGGAACGCAAGCTCGGGTGAGGGAAGGATGGGGAAGGAAATCGGCCGTGCCCTTTCAAAGGAACCATCCCGGCATTTGCCTGAAGCGATTTAGGGAAATCACGGAAAACCTAAATCAGGATGGCCGGAGACGGGATTGAACCGTCGTCCTCCCGAATGCGAGTCCAGTGTGCTAACCACTGCGCCACCTCGCTCGGTGGAAGGTGTTGGTATGAAAGAAAATGCCCAAGCCGATGATTACACGGTTCTACACCTAAAAATGCTATAATGTTAAAGCCATATGGTTTCCGAAGTATTAGTCATGTGGAATGCAACGCTCTTAATACTCCAATGGCCAGCCGCTGCGGCCGAGCGGTTCTAGGCGCCTCACTCCGGAACCACGCTGCTGCTACGGTCGCAGTTTCGAATCTTGCCTCGGGCATGGATGTTTGCGATGTCCTTAGGTTAGTTAGGTTTAAGTAGTTCTAAGTTTAGGGGACTGATGATCTCAGATGTTAAGTCCCAAAGTGCTTAGGGCCATTTGAACCATTTAATATTCCAATGGAGGATATATTGGTCCAACATCAGACATACAACCATCCCCCAAGTGTGTTACCCCATTCACTACGGTGACGAATTTTAAAATGATAAAACTACTTCCTTCTACACTATTCAAGTATCCTAGGAAGGTATCGTCAGTGTGTATCCACAGCTCGAGCTGCTTAAAAACCAACTAGAACGAAGTATGGAGACAGTTCTTCTGTCTCTTAGGAAATTAATGGATCTTATACGTCTTTTTAAGTTGGGAAAGCACTTAACCTCAACCACGCTTCCGATGCCAGCCTTGCATATTATTAGTAATAGTAGTAGTATCGGTTTTGGCGGATGCGGCTATGTCTCACGACGAAACAGAGCGAAGAAAAATCGACTTGAATATTTTGGATAGCTGATACATTGCGGTACCATACAAATACTGCTGTAGGAAAATGCACACGAAGAAGCAGCAATTTCTTATGTAGGAGTAAGCACCACGATCAGTAGACAAAGGAGATGTAACAGTCTTATTGCTGTTTACAGTGGCATCACCACGGATCTGGTAGCATCCCTCTTTCATAAAGAAGTCTCATGTTAGATAGTTTTGATAATGTGTAAGATAATGGAGTAATTTCATCCTAACATTACATCTCTCGAGTAAACCCCCCACTCCCTCACACTATAAAGATGATATATGTGACATTGATCCATTTTCCTACAGAACACTCTACGGAATAGTTTAAGTCTGATAAACGTAATGATTCTTCTCTTTAATACTTGAGGAATAACACTTTTTGTGAGAACCAGCCGTAATTCGGAAATACATATATTTGACTGCATGTGTGAAAACGCATGTGGATCGGGATATATATGTCTTACCTGGTTTAATATGACGCCTCTGTGTATACATAAGTCTCCTTTGTTGAAGTGTCTGTTACGAAAACCCACTTAGTTTACAGGAGGAGGGTGAGGGTTAAAAGTGAAAGCAGCCAGACCATACTTTTTTAAGCTTTTCTCGATCTTGAGTGACTGCGAACCCCCCCCCCCCCCAGCCATAATCAATTCAGCGCATTTCGTGGTACTTTTTCTCTAATTTTATGTATTCTCAGTCAATTTAAGTAATTTTGCAAGTTCTTTTCGCAGTTTTACATTTCTCTCGTTCCATATTTTATATAACATTTTCTGAAGATCTAATTGTATATTATAAATAAAGGAGCTAGGTGTTGCAGCTGAAATAACACAATGTGAAAGGCGGTTGACTGTTCTATTTAGCTTTGTTCAGACTTTCGTTATTGGATCAATGATCATTCTAATAAGTAATTTTACTGACTCTGGACGTCATTCTAAACCTTATCCAAGAATCTGTCTGAAGGAAGATACGTCTCAACTTCATAAATTCGTGATATAACATCCTCCAGAATTACAGCAGCAGTTTCAATTATTCTGTTGTTTATCCGCCTTGGTAACTGTGCGGTCAGTGCTATGGATTGCTAACCCAAGGGGCCCGGTTTTGTTTCCCGGCCGACTCCGAAATTTTCTCCGCTCGTGAACTGGGTGTTGTGTTTTCCTAACGTTCGTATAGTCATAATTGCCCTCTTGAGATGGCTAAATGGGAACCCACAGAAAGACAATAAAAAAAAGATAGCCGTTCAGTTGCGTTCCTCTTGTTGGTCTTTGATTCTGGCCTCATACCACATGTCAAATAAGATGGAATAGCCTGTGATTCGGAAGCATGTTTTGGTTTTCTTTGCTACATTTTTTTTCCAACGAGTGACAACTGTTAATAGAACCTTTTAATCAGCAGTTTTGGTTTCAGCAGTTTTGGTTTCGTCTCGATTTTTGCGAAGTATTCACCACAAGTCTTCAAAATGTCTTAGATTCCGAGCTGTCATTCATTTTCATTGGCTTCCAAATGCTCACAAATGAAATTCATCCAAGCAGATGCCGAATGATCTTTTGGACGTTCAGCGTTACTCTGAACTGCAACATCAGATCTGAAACACCTTTTCGCAAAATTACGACGGTATCTACCTTCAACAAAAGACCTTGAATATACCCTACTCGAAATTTTAAATGTGTTCCCCAGTCAATATTCTGTTTTGTCACCATTTTTATATTATATTTTGAAAATATCTTTGTGTTGTCATGAACAACATATTTTTTAATGGTTTACTTCTCCTCCTTTTTCCAATGATCCTGTGCTGCGTCTTCCCCACAAAATGAACGGTTTGTTTAAAGGTAAAATATTTGTATTGATGATCGATAAATGAGGGATTCATTTCCAGCTGTACCCGTTCTAGCAAAATGATCCTGCTGATAAGATTTCCTGCACATCTGATGAAAACCAACAACTGTACAACTCACTAAAACAACATATATACCTTCCTTTCTCGTCTTAATCCCATCAGTAAAAATTTGTATACATTTTTTCTTCACTATCTCAGGTCTGTCCTGTACATAACACTTTCAGCACAAATAAAACATTCATATGTTGCCCTGACTTCCACTCACGAACGTAACTAAATAATAGTCAGACTTCGACTGGCACCTCCTCTACTGTCAAATCTAGCAGTGGTCAGTAAAACACCCACCAAAAAAGCACACGTTATCGACAGCGAAGCAACAAAATCCAGAGACAGGTTTTGTTGATAAGTAAATATCGGAAACAAATTGAATGGAAAGTAAAAAAAAACTGACTGCCATTAACAATACGATTTCCATAAAACTGATAATTGTTATAGTTACAAACCAACTAGGTTTCCGCAGTTTTACTTGATTTATTGAAAACAAATTTTAAAGCTCTACAACTTTTGTTCTATAAATTTTTTCGTCAAACTGGCGAATTATCATATACTGCACATTTTTTGTCGACGATACAATTCTTTATCGATAGGTGAGAAACTAACGCTTTCTGACGTAGCGCAGAAGGTGTGAAAGTAACAATGTTTCATGAAAGCGCATTATAGATATGTTCACGTAGAAATGCGGTGCTTATTTGTAGTATTGATTATGAAATTAAATTAGTTCTGTTTTAAGGCAATTATTCAGTTGATTACAATGTTGGCAGGGCCCACAAACAGAACACAAATGGCACGACGACCTCCAACTTCTAAACGACATTGCAGTGCCTATGTCATCCCGAACTACGGTGCAATGTTCCTTCCGCCATGTATGCGACCACAGCTACACTACTGGCCATTAATATTGCTACACCACGAAGATGACGTGCTACAGGCGCGAAATCTAACCGACAGGAAGAAGATGCTGAGATATGCAAATGATTAGCTTTTCAGAGGATTCACACAAGGTTGGCGCCGGTGGTGACACCTACAACGTGCTGACATGAGGTAAGTTTCCACCGATTTCTCATACACAAACAGCAGTTGACCGGTTTGGATGCATAGATCCTGAGAAATCAATACCCAGAACAACCACATCTGGCCGTAATAAGGGCCTTGATACGCCTGGGCATTGAGTCAAACAGAGCTTGGATGGCGTGTACAGGTACAGTTTCCCATGCACCTTCAACACGATACCACAGTTCATCAAGAGTAGTGACTGGCGTATTGTGACGAGCCAGTTGCTCGGCCACCATTGACCAGACGTTTTGAGTTCGTGAGAGATCTGGAAAATGTGCTGGCCATGGCAGCAGTCGAACATTTTCTGTATCCAGAAAGGCCCGTACAGGACCTGCAATATGCAGTCGTGCATAATCCTGCTGTAATGTAGGGTTTCGCAGGGATCGAATGAAGGGTAGAGCCACGGGTCGTAACACATTTGAAATGTAATGTCCACTGTTCAAAGTGCCGTCAATGCGAACAAGAGGTGACCGAGACGTGTAACCAATGGCACCCCATACCATCACGCCGGGCGATACGCCAGTATGGCATTACGAATACACACTTCCACTGTGCGTTAACCACGATGTCGCCAAACACGGATGCGACCATCATGATGCTGTAAACAGAACCTGAATTCATCTGAAAAATTACTACAAAATTACAAAATTCCTAAAATCCCAGAAGTAACAAGGTGAACTATGAAAAATAGGGGTGCAAACTACCGCAGTGAAGTATAATAAACTACTATAGTGTAGTAGTACAGTCTTCAACAAGACAGCGCGTTATCGCGCCTGGGCGATGACGTCAAGTCATGGGCGCTAATCATCCACAAACAAATTTTTATTTCAGCGGGAGCTTCCATGTTGAAACATTATGGGTGCGTTTCTTTGAATAAACAAACGGGTGACTCTCACATCCTAAACGCACGCTGGGGCACTGTACCCAAAAGGTAGGAGTGTTGATTTTCGAGCTCGCTCGTAACAACTTCACCTCGTGAATCAATTACTTCGTAAGAATTAGGGTGAATAATAACGAAACCTGCCCGCCCGGTTGGCCGTGTGGTCTAACGCACTGCTTTCCGGGCGAGAAGGAGCGCCGGTCCCCGGCACGAATCTGTCCGGCGGATTTGTGTCGAGGTCCGGTGAGCCGGCCAGTCTGTGGTGAATGCGGGCTGGTTCCCCTTATTCCGCCTCAGCTAGACTATGTCGGCGATTGCTGCGCAAACAAGTTCTCCACGCACGCGTACACCACCATCACTCTACCATGCAAACATAGGGGTTACACTCGTCTGGTGTGAGACGTTCCCTGGGGGGGGGGGAGTCCACCGGGGGCCGAACCGCACAATAACCCTGGGTTCGGTGTGGGGCGGCGGAGGGGTGAAGTGGACTGCGGTAGTCGTCGTGGAGTTGCGGACCACTGCGGCTGCGGCGGGGACCGAGCCTCTCCGTCGTTTCTAGGTCCCCGGTTAACATAACATAACGAAACCTAAATTCATCTGGGTGAACTCTTAAATGTGCAACACGCACATGGCGCGCTAGCTACTATTCTTCTTATACTTGGGTGAAACTTAAGCACATCTCTCCTACCACAAAATCTATCTTGCATACCGCTCTACAGCGAGAGGTTAGCGTACTTCTTCTCAACTTCAGAGGCGCATTCAACTCATCTCTAATGGGTATTTCATGTAACTGGGGTGCTTCACACACTTCTAAACACACCAGTCCGGCTCTGAGCATGAATATGGCGCATAATAGGATTCCGGAATCGCTAACTCATAAAGTCGGATAACATGACTGTAGGGGGAGTCTTACAAAATGGGAGGATTGATTTAGTGCAATATATCTCAAATCCAGGGCTGTGGTGGGCCTCTACATACTGGGGTTAGCAACATAAAATACAAGTACATATTATACAACACAAATGGCATCAACTATAAAAACACATGCATGAAATAACATATGGAAAATAGAAAGTTCGTTGCTTCGCAGCAAGAAGATGATGAAATGCTTAAACCTAACATAAAACCATAAGGGGAGAGAAGAAAAAAGAAAAATACAAGTTACTGGTACCAATTATTAACTGGCTATCAACAGACAACGCGTAGCGGCTCGGACATCGCTCAACACTGCTAAGCTTACAAAAGGCATGTACTACAGAGTGGTGAAATACACTACTGGCCATTAAAATTGCTACACCTAGAAGAAATGCAGATGATAAACGGGTATTCATTGGACAAATATATTATACTAGAACTGACATGTGATTACATTTTCACGCAATTTGGGTGCATAGATCCTGAGAAATCAGTACCCATAACAACCACCTCTGGCCGCAATAACGGCCTTGGTACGCCTGGGCATTCAGTCAAATAGAACTTGGATGGCGTGTACAGGTACAGCTGCCCATGCAGCTTCAACACGATACCACAGTTCATCAAGAGTAGTGACTGGCGTATTGTGACGATCCAGTTGCTCGGCCACCATTGACCAGACGTTTTCCATTGGTGATAGATCTGGAGAATGTGCTGGTCAGGGCAACGGTCGAACATTTTCTGTATCCAGAAAGGCCCGTACAGTACCTGCAACATGCGGTCGTGCATTATCGTGCTGAAATGTAGGGTTTCGCAGGGATCGAATGAAGGTTAGAGCCACGGGTCGTAACACATCTGCAATGTAACGTCCGCTGTTCAAAGTGCCGTCAATGCGAACAAGAGATGCAATCACTCCTTCATACAATATTTATATTCAGCATTAACTGTACTGGTATTGAACATAGAGCTGCTGTCCAACCACTAGGCGTGTCATAACACATAAATAACATAAATAAAAGTAACATTAGTAAAATACAATTAAAACTAGGGGTTGCAGAACAGTCTGGGAGGGTAAAACTCTGAAATCTCTTTCAGAGGGTGATGCTTGGGTGACACTTTAGTTATTATAGTATGGGAGCACAAAATACAAATTGTAGAGGTACAAAAAAAATAATAAGGTGGTTGCCTGAATCTTGTTACTTTCTCCTTTAGTTGATTAAACTTGGAATCTCTTAGGCACAAAATAGCATCTCTTTTTCTAGTCCCTAGATATGAGAGCGTAAGGATGCTTTGACCTGAGCCCGTATCTGGGGCGAAGCGGGGGAGGGGGAACTTTCCGTTTTCTCCGCTTCACAGGAGGTTCAAAAATGGTTCAAATGGCTCTGAGCACTATGGGACTTAACTGCTGAGGTAATCAGTCCCCTAGAACTTAGAACTACTTAAACCTAACTAACCTAAGGACATCAGACACATCCATGTCCGACCGTAGCAGTCGCGTGGCTCCAGACTGTAGCGCCTGGAACCGCTCGGCCACTACGGCCGGCTTCACAGGAAGAGCAGGACCTGCAGAAGGTCCTATGCTTGTCTCACAAGGTGGTGGGAGGGGCATAGTTCCTGTATAGGGTTTTAACCTGTCAAAATGGACAATCATCTTGCGGTCAGGCAGTTGTAGTTCTGCATTAACAGGGGAAGTACGCTGAATAATTTAATATGGTCCGTTTCTTCACTCTTCCTTTCTTTACATTAGGTTAAAAAAAAAAAAAACACCAGGTTTCTAAGGGGGGGGGGGAGAATGGCATTTTTATTTCTTCTTTCTATCTGCTTCCTGGTTGCCTTGAGGTTGTTCCCTTGTACCTTCTTCCACATGGCCTTAAGGCGGAGAATAGCCCCTTAACAGTTGTGTGATCGATTCCCGGAGGTAATTTATCGATCTCAAAGGGAGATTCCATAGGGCGGCCAAACACTACCTCGTAAGGGGTGTGTTCAGTGGCTTCGTGTAAACGGCTCTTGTACTTACTAGCCGGCCGGGGTGGCCGAGCGGTTCTAGGCGCTACGGCCTGGAACCGCGCGACCGCTACGGTCGCAGGTTCGAATCCTGCCTCGGGCATTGATGTATGTGATGTCCTTAGGTTAGATAGGTTTAAGTGATTCTAAGTTCTAGTGGACTGATGACCTCAGAAGTTAAGTCCCATAGTGTCTTAGAGCCATTTGAACCATTTTTGTACGCACTTGCCACGTACTGAATGTATCTTTGCCAGTTGCTGTGGGTTGAGTTAAAAAACAGGGAAGCATTCGTTTCACAGTGCGATGAACACGTTCAATGCGGCCATTTGCCTGGGGGTGAAAAGGGGATGGTTTTCCATTTTTTAATTCTCAGCAGTTTGGATACTTGGACAAATAAGGCAGACATAAAGTTAGTTCCTTGGTCGGTTATAATGGCTTCAGGGCTTCCGAAAGGAAGGACAAGATGATCTACAAAAGCTCCAGCTACGGTTTCAGCTGACATGTCAGCGATTGGTACCGAAATAAGGTATCGGGAAAAGTGATCAATAATAGATAGCTCGTGCTACGGTTTCAGCTGACATGTCAGCGATGGGTACCAAAATAAGGTATCGGGAAAAGTGATCGATAATAGATATACTTCCTTGTGTACTTACTGGAAATGGCTCGACCACATCTAAAGTGACGAACTGAAAAGGTTTTGATTCCTCTGGAAGACATTGTATGAGAATTTTGATTCGTGGGGGCGGTACTCTTTGGGCACATGGTAGGCAATTTTTTATATACTTAGCAACATCTCGCCATCTGTTGTCCCACCAATATTTCGCGCAAATGCGGGCGTTTGTGTCTCTTCGTCCACTGTGGCAAGCTTGGATGCTGTTATGGCATTGGGCGATAATTCTTGATTGCAAATCCTTAGGTATTACTATACGTTTACCCAGGGAGGTCTTACGATATAGAATTCCATCCTTTGTAACAAAATCCGGATGGGAGCGATACTGGCAAAATTTTGCATAATTTTCCTGGGAGTCTTTTAATTCATCAATTAGTACGTCGTCTGTTTGAGCTACTCTCGACTTTCTACTAAGTACGTTAGCATTGTGGTGCAGTCTTCCAGCTTTGTGTTGCACTTGGTAATCATACTCACTCAGCTTCAGGACCCAGCGTGTGAGACGACTGCTAGGGTCTTTTAAATATAATAGCCATTGCAGTGCTACATGATCTGTTACTATTGTAAATTTTCTCCCACAAAGGTTGCATCTAAAGTAGTTAACTCCGAACATTAGTGCCAGTAATTCTTTCTCTGTCGTATTGTAGTTAATTTCCGCCTGGTTCAGTTGACGGGATGCGTAACCAATTGGTCTTTCCTCGCCGTCAATAATTTGACTCAGAACAGCTCCTGGGGCAAAGTCGGATGCATCACATGAGAGAGTGAATGGTTTTTCGAAATCGGGATGGATCAACAAGGGGGAACTGGTTAGATCAACCCTGAGATGCTGCATGGCAGATTTGCACTCGGTGATCCATTGATAGGGTACTTTTTTTTTCAACAGGTGGGTAAGGGGTTTAGCTATTGTGGCATAGTCCTTTACAAAACTCCTATAATATCTGCTGAGTCCCAGAGACCTTTGCAATTCTTTTACACTCATAGGGGAAGGGAAGGTTCTAACTGCTTCAGTTAGACGGGGGTCGGGTTTTAGTCCATCAGCACTAATAATGTGCCCAAGGTACTGCACGTGACTCTCGCCAAAGAAACATTTTTCTATTTTTAAGCTTAAATTAGCACTTCTTAGTCTAGACAAAACATTTCTTAACCGGGTAACATGCTCATCTCTGGTCCTGGAAAAAACAACGACATCATCTAGATAGACTAGACACATTGTGGGTTTCAATCCTCTAAGTAATAGGTCGGCAAATCTTTGGGAAGTGGCTGGCGTATTGCGCAACCCGAATGGCATTCTCAGAAATTCATATAGACTGGACGGAACTACAAACGCTGTTTTTGGCCTGTCCTGTGTTGCAATCGGTATTTGGTGGTACCCACTCTTCATGTCAAGCGTAGTGAAGTATTTACAATTTCCTAACCTGTCTAGTGTCTCATCAATACGGGGAAGAGGGTAAATATCTGGAGTGGTTACCTTATTTAATGCTCTCATATCGACGCGAAGGCGGTAGGTCTTCCCTCCATCGATTGACTTCTAGGGGACCACAACGATTGGGTACACCCAGGGACTGGCGGAGGGTTGTATTAGCCCTGCTTCTAGCTGTTGTTGTATAGGTTCTTCCACAACGGGCTGGAGGTGGTACGGAATTTATACGGTTTCTGTGCAATGGGCCTTGCATCTCTGGTGGGAATTACATGGTAAACAAGGTCAGTAGCTGGCACATAACGCCTTTCCCCGAATAACCGGGAGTGTTCTTCAAAGACGGAGTACAATTTATTTTGGTCAGTCACAGAGAGATGTACTAACTTATCCTTAAATTTGTCTTTGAGCACGGGAGCGATATGACATATGTTACGTCCCGGGAGCCGGTGTTTTTGGTTATATTTTGGCTTCTCTTGTACAGGGTAGTCTTTTTCAATCTCGTGGCCGCTAGCTATAATGGTGTCGCTAGGAATCTCTACCTCCTTCGTTCCAAAATTGCCCAAGCAGACGGGAACGGAAAATTTCTTCCCCTGCATTTCTGCTCTTGTTAAACCTCGTTTAACATGGACTTGTATTCTGTCGAGGACATCGTTTTGACGGAGAGGATCCACCAATACGGCTGTTCTCGGTAGTTTGCGGGATTTGACCCCAAGCCAGAGAATGCGTCCCGTGCCACCGCTGATTCTAACAGAGGTAGTTGTACGTAACGCCCAGGTTTGCACGGAAGGAACCTGTGGAAGCGGCCGAGTTTCACAAATTCCTTGCGACGCATTGACGTGGGAGCCACCGAAACGGTGGGCTTCCGCAACGAGACGGATGGTTTGCGTTCTGTAATCGACTACACTCTGGTAGTGGTGAAGGAAATCACTCCCGAGGATGGCATCGAAATCTCGCCTTCGTTTCCGAATTACGTCCATGTCAAAAGGGTATAGTAGCTGGCTCCGATTTTTTCAACTTAACTTGACGATACCTCGCGGGTACGATTATCTCGTCACTCAGGCAATTTATGTGGTTGAAACGATACAGTCGTTTCCGCTCCGTAAGTAGCAGGTTTCACTGCTCGCTCGCAACGGGAAATACAAACAGAGGCGGCTCCGCCGCCAATTTTATTGCACGACGCGGCCGGCCGCGGGTGCAACAGAACCCATGTGGACGCGTGGAAAGAAATGTGTCAGGCTTCACATTACGTATTTATATATGTCGTGTATTATGGATTTCTTGTACGTGAATGTGATTCCGCACTTGAACTTTCCTAATCCTCCTCACACCTGTCCATAAAGCGTGGCCAAATCTTAGTTAGGAAGTAGTTCCGGAGTATAGTACTGCCAACCTTACTCCTGGGTAGAGGATCAGAGAGACAGCACAGGCAGGTAAAAGTCAAAGACTTTCCAGTGTCACAAGATTTGAGGTGGAGAGGTTGGTCACGGCCAAATGATTCGACCATCCCCTCCACAGGGGGAAAAGGAAGACCTCTGGGTGCCCGCCATATTCTCAGAGTGTTACAGAGGACGGGTAAGTGAGCAGATGTGCCCTCAGTGCGTCTGTCTCGATGTTCACGCATGGGAGAGAGGTATTTGAATATTTGCACTAATTCTTTTATTTCCAGCTTCGAATTGTGTAAGGAAATGAATGTTCTCGTTTAATTTCGGAAATTTGACCCCCTGTGTTAATGTATCCGGTCCCCAGTTTGCCTGTTATCCTCCTTATATAGTGGAAGTCCTATGTAAAATATTGGGAGACTTTGGTGGTATACATTTGGACAACGCAATTCCGTCTTGCCCGTAGAAATGTGCGTGCGGATTAGTATATAAAATACCCGAGCTATAAGTTGTAAAACTGTAATATCTTTAAACTGGAACAATTGCTGCAATCGCTGTAAAGTCGAGCGATAATGTTTAAAATAAATAGGTAATCAATTGTCATCAATCTTTAACATACCCCAAAAATCGCATAGGAGTCAAGTTAAAGGAATTCATTTAAAATAAAAGATATAGAATGCAGGGACCCACACATCAGCGTGTGAGCCTCCCAGCCCCTTGCCTAGTATCGTACAGAAAGGGCACGATCTATAGGCAGCGCTCTCAAGCTCCCCTCCCCAGTTATCCGTTGCGCAATTTTCATTCAGGGCTTTTCTCTGCCTCGTGATGACTCGGTGTTGTGTGATGTCCTTAGGTTAGTTACGTTTAAGTAGTTCTACGTTCTAGGGGACTGATGGCCATAGATGTTAAGTCCCATAGTGCTCAGAGCCATTTGAACCATTCAGGGCTTGACGACATCAACTTTCATCTGGCGTCCCTAGGCAAGGAGGTTTGACGGTAATCTTTCATGGTGACGGTGTGGTTTTAACACTTGTCTATCCCCATGCCCTGCGAATAAGACGCTCGTTTGTGCTGCCGTGTTAATAAGTACTCTTACCTTCTTTCCTCTAATTTTACCTCGAGGAGGATACTCGCCGCCTCATTTACGACACCGTGGCGGATTTGATGCGTACATTTTATAGGGGGCGCGGTCTGGCGGCGTGACTTACCCCTCGACCGTTTCCCGCCTGTCTCTGGGATCGCGATGGATTGTTGATGAATTGTTTTCCTCCGTTGGCTGTACGAGGGGCCCAGGTTTTCCGAGTTCTCTGGCAGTTTTTGCTCATGTGCCGTATGATTTCGCTCCGAGGACAATAAGGTGCATGGCTCTGCGCGTCAGCATGGCCTGTTTTTCGGCAGCGTTGGCATGTCTGCACGTATTTAAGAATTGGACGCGGATGGTCGTCCGGGCGCTGCGAACTGGCAATAAAACGTGCTACCTCTTCTCGCATCATCGCGAGTCGTGTGGCATCATGCAACGAGGCGGGTGATGCTATTTTGACCTCCCCTCCAAAATACGGGTTGATTCCACGTATAAATAAGTCAATCGAGCGGGCTTCGGCCTGGTCAATTAACACCTCGTTATGGACGGGATCCGAAGCCAGCGTGTAAATACGGCAAACCACAGAGCGGATTCGCTCAGCGAATGTTTCTAAATCCTCCCCTTGCCTCTGGCGTAGGGGGACAACTTTTCCCTGTAATAGCGGGCGTCACGTCTGTCCGAATATCTTCCCTTCAACCCAGCTTCTAACGTGGCGAAAGAGGTGGTGTCCCTAAAGCCGTCGGCACACGGATCGTGCATGCGAGCGTTGAGCGTTGAGAGTGCCCAGTTTCTGACGTCTTACCGTGGAATAGCACTTTCGGGAGTCTTTCCGAACGTGCAGAGCAATATCTGGCATCTCACAAGGGAACCTCCCCATCGCACCCCCCTCAGATTTAGTTATAAGTTGGCACAGTGGTTAGGCCTTGAAAAACTGAACACATATCACTCGAGAAAACAGGAAGAAGTTGTGTGGAACTAGGAAAAAAATAAACATAATATACAAACTGAGTAGTCCATGTGCAAGATAGGCAGCATCAAGGATAATGCGAGATCAGCAGCGGCGTGGTCCCGTGGTTAGCGTGAGCAGCTGCGGAATGAAAGGTCCTTTGTTCAAGTCTTCCCTAGAGTAAAAATTTTAACTTTTTATTTTCAGACAATTATCAAAGTTCAGGCACTCACACAAAATCAACTTCGCTCTCCAAAATTCCAGGACATGTTCAGATTTGCTTGGACATATGCAGGATTTGACGGTCTACACACGGAAAAATTTGAAAATATTAAAAACATATGTTTTGACTGAGCACAGGAAAAACTGAGCGACTGTGAAAGTGTTGCATTCAGTTGTTGCAGTTTATGTGACAAACTCTTATGTTTTCATCACTTTTTTGGGAGTGATTATCACATCCACAAGAAAACCTAAATAGGGCAAGGTAGAAGAATCTTTTTACCCATTCGCCAAGTGTACAAGTTAGGTGGGTCGGCAACATATTCCTGCCATGTGACGCACATGCCGTCACCAGTGTCGTATAGAATATATCAGACGTGTTTTCCTGTGGAGGAATCGGTTGACCTATGGCCTTGCGATCAAATATTTTCGGTTCCCATTGGAGAGACACGTCCTTTCGTCTACTAATCGCACGGTTTTGCGGTGCGGTCGCAAAACACAGACACTAAACTTATTATAGAGAACAGAGACGTCAATGAACGAACGGACAGATTATAACTTTGCGAAAATAAAGAAAGTAAAATTTTCGCTCGAGGGAAGACTTGAGCCAAGGACCTTAAGTTCCGCAGCTGCGCACGCTAACCACGGGACCACGGCGATCCTGAGCTCACACTATCCTTGATATTGCTTATTTTGCGGATGGACTCGTCAGTTTGTATATTTTGCTTATTTCTTCCGTACTTCCATGCAACTTCTTCCTGTTTTCTCGACTGATCTGTGTTCAGTGTTCCAAGGCCTATCCACTGTGCCAACTTATAACTAAATCTGAGGGGGGTGCGATGGGGAGGTTCCCTTGTCAGATATTCTGAGTGTGCGTCTCAGCGTTGACCAATGAGATGGCACAACGCCACCTACGTCACACGCACGCCGTCTCCCTTCAGTACAGAGTTGTGAGGCGCCATGTCGGCATCCATTTCAAGCCTATATGTATATATGCCGTTTCTGAGCACCAGCAAATTGAGAATCGCTGGAAAACCCGTTGTTAGTTGTGTGATTCGTTCCAATAAAATGAGAAACATCATATTCGTGGCAAAAGAATTATTGTAACGAGCGCATTATGAGAGTAGGCTATTTGAAGGCAGCGACGCACTGAAGATCAACCCAAAATGCAGCCGGCACGGTAGCTCACCGTGTTCGGTCAGAGGGTTAGCTGCCCTCTGTAATAAAAAAAAAATAACTAAGCTAATCGATCAACAACGAACTTAAACGGATGTCTTACGGCATCCGCCCCGAGCAGATGCAACGAACAAAAGCGAACAAAATGAGATTTAAAAAAAGGCGTAATGAATAGCGTCTCTGTCCAGTAATGAGTCTTGGGTGGGGTGGTGGTTCGCGTCTTAACTCTCCCAATTTTTTTTTTCCTAACATTCGCGTTTTTATTAGGTTCTGATACTTTATTATTAGTTTAACAGAAGTATATGCTATAATATTTGATGTTATGTAAATATAAGTTCACCTATTTTTGAGGGGTGACTTTGTTCGATTGGCTTAATCTACAAGACAGCTTGCGCTACTTCTATAAAGATACTTTGCTCCATTTTCTTTTACGCTTTGTAATTCACATGCTGCAGAGATTCTGCTACTGGGTAGGAACAGTGATCAACTAAGACTGACCTTGGGGTTTTACTAAAATGTGGGAATGATGAAATAATTCTAAATTTGTACCGCACTGTTTGTAATGGAACTTTTATAAGCCTGTGTTCTCATTGATTGGACACGGTACTTTCCTTTTCGTGGACGATGGAGGAAATGTGCGTTTTAATAGAACTAATGTGGGAATTTTGCGCTCGCCCGTTGAGTAAATAGTGTGATTTACGAACTAGAAACATCCTTCAAACTGCTGCTGGAGTGGGTTGCGATCGCGTATACCACGCTGTGACCCACATACCGTGTGCACGAGTCACATTGTTCCTGAGCGTCGGCACACGGACCGTTCTGTCGAACGTTAACGTTGAGCGTGCCAAGTTCAACGTGCTGCTGAACGCTTAGGAACGATGCGACTTGTGCATACGGTACGTGGGCCCCAACGTGGTATACGCGATCGCAACGCACTCCAGCGGCAGTTTGAGGGATGTTTCTAGTTCGTAAATCACACTGTTTACTCAACGGGCGCGCGTAAAATTCCCACGTTAGCTCTATTAAAACGGACATTTCCTCTATCGTCCACGAAAAGGAAAGTGCCATGTCCAATTAATAAGTACACAGGCCTGTAAAAGTTCCATCACAATCAGTGCGGTACAAATTTAGAATACTTCTCCGAATAATATAAACATTATTTCATCATTCACACATTTTAGTAAAACCCCAAGGTCAGTCTTACTTGATCACTGTTCCTACCCAGCAGCAGAATCTCTGCAACATGTGAATTACGAAGCGTAAAAGAAAAAGGAGCAAAATATCTTTATACAAGTAGCGCAAGCTGTCCTGTAGATTAAGCCAATCCAACAGTCACCCCTCATAAAAAGGTGACCTTATATTTACATAACATCAAATATTGTAGCATATTCTTATTTTAAACTAATAATAAAGTATCAGAACCTAATAAAAACGCGAATGTTGGGAAACAAAATTTGGAGCTGTTCAGACGCGAACAACCACCCCAACAAAAATTCATTACTATACAGAGACGCTACTCATTACACTAAACATACAACACGATCCACTTTCTTAAATATATAACATTACCCCTTGCTAAAAACGTTAATAGTAGATAATTATGTTACTAATTGTAATTTAATTATAACAAATTGTACGAAGAACAATGCGCTTTGGATGGATCTTCAGTGAGTCGCTGCCTTCAAATTGCCTACTCTCATAATACGCTCGTTACAATAATTCTTTTGCCACGACTATGGTGTTTCTCATTATTTTATTGGAACGAATCACACAGTTAACAACGGGGTTTCCAGTGATTCTCACTTCGCTGGTGCTCAGAAACGGCATATAGATTTATAGACTTGAAATGAATGCCAATATGGCGCCTAACAACTCTGTGCTGAAGGGAGACGGCGTGCCTGTGACGTAGGTGGCGTTGTGCCATCTCATTGGTCAACGCTCAGACGCACGCTCAGAATATCTGACATGCTAGATATTGCTCTGCACGTTCGGAAAGACTCCCGAACGTGCTATTCCACGCTATGACGTCAGAAACTGGGCACGCTCAACGCTCAACGTTCGGATGCACGGTCCGTGTGCCGACGGCTTAAGGGTGTGCACTGATTCAATATAGGTACGGGCGTCACCTGACAATTCAAGACGGAGTATAATTAGCAGGAAGTCGTCTAGCCAAGCGCAAAATCGGCCTACATCTCTGTAAGTTTGCAGGAAGGAGTTTAATTGTTCATTGGGTTTCTCGGAAAATGTCGGGATAAAGTTAACTGAAGGGAACTGTTAGCCAAGGTGGCAATGTGCGGCTGGGGTATTATGCTACTAGAGGTGCTTGCAGCCGTCATTTACGGCGTAGCAGGGTGTGTTTCCGGCACACTTAAACAGACAGACTGGGTTTGAGCCAATTTTTGGCATTCTTCCTTTAATTCTATCTTCAGTAATAGTAATTTGTCAATTTCTGCTTGGAGGGCAGCTACTGGGTCTGGTTTTCCCGTAGGTGGGGAGTTATCTTCGCCAGTGGGGTTACTACGGGTTTGAGGCATGGTTACGATGTTAAGGCACCTAGTGCTCCCTGAAGACTTTTACAATCGGAGCACGTAAAGAAAAGAGAGAGCCTATGTTGGACAGGACGACGGCGTAGCTGACGGCATGGAGGCGGCGACGTAGAAAAATGAGGCGGCGGACTTAACAGAAGCTGCGGCGGTGATGCGTTGGGTGACGGCGGCTGGAAACAGCGGCGAAGGTGATGTCGGCGGTGTTGATGGCTGAGCGCCGTGCCTCAGCTTAATAGAGATGGGTCGAACTCGTTCATTCCCGTGAACTACTTCATTCATTTCACTCTTTGCCGTGAAGCGTTCAAATGAAGTAGTTCATTCATGAAGTACGGAAGCCTGGCGAAGTTGCCCAGTTCGCCGCTCAGCCGCGGCTATGCTCGCTTCGCCTCGCTCGTACAATAAAGCTTCGTAATACTTCATAATTTTACCAACAGATGGCCGAACTATGCAGTAACGTGCACGCAACGTTTTACGCTCTTACAGCGTCTGAGTTAAATAGAGCGCGGTCGAAGGGGACAAAGGAAAGATAAACAGAGAAGCCTGTCACATATAAAGAAGGTATTACATTTAATCTTGCTCGACATTTTCTCATGAAGCGCCCAAAAAAGTCTTTATTTTCCAAATTAAACATTATTTGTTGTATTCATGGACTGAAAACTAGGGCTACGAACGAAATGCAGTACAATTTTATGTTCCTTTTAAAATTTAATCCAAAATAGAGTGAGTATGTTTACCACTGTCACGGAGTCTACACACCTACCGGTACGTTAAGTAATTATTCAGAAGTTCTTCTGTAGATTTTATTTTGGTTGAGAATAATAATCCTCCCTAAAACGTAAAATGTCACCTGTAGTCATTGGTACGATTTCAGGTAAAATCCCTCTTTCAGTGTTATTAACAAACCTTTTATTTTCGTGTTGGCTGTGCGTGCTCACACAGCCAGCATCTTCGTTTGTATCTATAATATTCATTTGTCTGCAAGCGCTGCCAACGGTAGGCTACCCGTAGACGCGAAGTTAAACTGCACAAATAGTCACGGGTAATGACGTCAGCACTGCGGGAAGCAACTGCCGCTGCTTTCCCCTCGCCCCTCACCACCTAAACCATCGTAACCTATCGTTCCTCACAAACACCGCGCGATTCGTCAACAGGCCGACAGGCAGTAGAGGGAGGATTGAAGAGAAGGGAGAATGAGTGACGTAGCGCCGATGTAGTGGGAGAGGGAGAGGGGAAGAGAATGAGTTCGCTGCGGCAGCTGTTTGGAAAGAACGCCGAAACGGCGGTAGGCTGCGTGGCGAACAACGGTGCGTGCGCGTGTTATTGCGCATCGCATCTGGCGCGTCAAGCGCGAAGTGCCTCTGGCAGCTTCATTGGGTACGGCAGTTAGATTACTAACAAGGGAACCTCCCCATCGCACCCACCTCAGATTTGGTTACAAGTTGGCACAGTGGATAGGCCTTGAAAAACTGAACACATATCAATCGAGAAAACAGGAAGAAGTTGTGTGGAACTATGAAAAAAATTAGCGAAATATACGAACTGAGTAGTTCATGAGCAAGATATGCAGCATCAGGGAGCGCCGTGGTCCCGTGGTTAGCGTGAGCAGCTGCGGAACGTTAAAGGCCTTGGTTCAAATCTTCCCACGAGTGAAAATTTTACTTTCGTTATTTTCGCAAATTTATGATCTGTCCGTTCGTTCATTGACGTCTGTGCACACTGTAATAAGTTTAGTGTCTGTGTTTTGCGACCGCACCGCAAAACCGTGCGATTAGTAGACGAAAGGACGTGCCTCACCAATGCCTCTCTACTAATCGCACGGTTTTGCGGTGCGGTCGCAAAACACAGACACTAAACTTATTACAGTGAACAGAGGCGTCAATGAACGAACGGACAGATCATAAATTTTCGAAAATAAAGAAAGTAAAATTTTCAGTCGACGGAAGACTTGAATCCAGGATCTGTCATTCCGCAGGTACTCACGCTAACCACGGGACCAGGGAGCTCCTAGCCTCACATTGTCCTTGACGTTGCGTATCTTGCTCATGGACTACTCAGTTTGTATATTTCGCTTATTTTTTCATAGTTCCACACAACTTCTTCCTGTTTCCTCAACTGATCTGTGTTCAGTTTTTCAAGGCCTATCCACTGTGCCAACTTATAACTAAATCTGAGGGGGGTGAGATGGGGAGGTTCCCTTGTAAGACGAGCCTAACGGTGAGCCATTCCACTTCTGACACCAGTTTTAATGCGTCAGGATAGACCAGGAAGGGAAAGCAGTTGAGGTGAAGAATAAAACATACGCTACTGGCCATTAACCCTTAACTACTATGGTCATTCACAGGAACACAATACTATGGAGGGGTCTCACAGACCGCATTTTTCTATTTTATATATCAAACCAGAATTTTGCTGAATATATATAGTTTCTTGACTTCCAGTCATTCATTACACTTCTTAGAGATGGCTTTTCTGGAAATTTGATTTTTTTAAACACTGCGGTATTTTAAACACTTCCACAATTAAAACAAAGCGAAATCTGGAGTATATTTTTATTTTATGAGTTACGAAAATAACAGCAAATAGTTAGCTCTCTACTCACACATAGATTTTCATCAGAGGGATTATATTACAAATTGGCAATGTAACTAGGTGGAAAAATCCGACATGACTTACACTAAATTGTGTGCGAAGTCAGCTTTCAGTTTACGACTCACTTTGCAATGTAGAGCGAATATTTCAGTCCGTCAGTCTATGAATGGAGGAACTTTGCCGCCATTTTACTTCTAAAATTACAAGTAAAAACTAAATACGTGTTCTCATGTGCCACTGAATCATACTTCAGTCAATTTCCACCTGCAAACACTCCAAACAAATCGGAACACCACGCTGTTGACATGGATACCTTGTTTTCCTCTTCAGACGAGGAGGGCAAAAGGTGCACGTTTTTGGATTTTTAATTCTTCTTTTGGTGTCTGAGGCTCATCTTGCAAGTGAATACATCTGTCTCACATAACACACGTTGCACAGAAGGCCCAGCTTTCCCTGCCATGGAGAAACAGTAGCATGCAATAAAAATGCGGCACACAAACACTATGGTACGTCTGTGAGACCTCTCAAGGCGAATAATTACGAAACAAAGAGCAGCAACAATGCAAGAATGCTGGCACGTGTAGCTTGACAGCCAATAGGAAGGTACATGGAAGAGTCCATTTGGCTTTGCAGGGGTGTGAGAAATATCTCGACACAAAAATTAGTAGCGGTCTGAGAGACGGCCGATAGTAGTTACGGGTTAAAATTGCTACACCACGAAGATGAAGTGCTACAGACGCAAAATTTAACCGACAGCAAGAAGATGCTGTGATATGCAAATGATCAGTTTTCAGAGCATTCACACGAAGTTGGCGCCGGTGGCGACACCTACAACGTGCTCACATGAGGAAAGTTTCCAACCGATTTCTCATACACAAACAGCAGTTGACCGGCGTTGCCTGGTGAAACGTTGTTGTAATGCCTCGAGTAAGGAGGAGAAATGCGTACCATCACGTTTCCGACTTTGATAAATGTCGGATTGTAGCCTATCGCGATTGCGATTTATCGTATCTCGACACTGCTGCTCGCGGTGGTTGAGATCCAATGACTGTTAGCAGAATATGGAATTGGTGGGTTCAGTAGGGTAATACGGAACGCAGTGCTGGATCCCAACGGCCACGTATCACTATCAGTCGAGACGACAGGCATCTTATCCGCATGGCTGTAACGGATCGTGCACCCACGTCTCGATCCCTGAGTCAACACATGGGGACGTTTGCAAGACAACAACCATCTGCACCAACAGTTCGACGACGTTTGCAGCAGCATGGACTGTCAGCTCGGAGACCATGGCTGCGGTTACCCTTGACGCTGCATCACAGACAGGAGCGCCTGCGATGGTGTACTCAACGACGAACCTGGTTGCATATGCCGACCTTCAGTAATGAGGAAAAAGTAGTGTTATTTTAATTTATGGAGAATGTCACAGAAATGCAACTACAGCTGTGACACTGAATGTTGATCGCTACCCAGATCGGCGGTGTCCGTCACGTCGATCCTTTGGCAACATCTGCAAGACACTCACGGGAACAGGAAGCTGGGCTCCCACAAAAGGTCGACGTACAACGCCAGCAACTGGCAATGGAAACGAAATTGCTGTTCTGGCTGCTGTAGCGCACAATCCTCAGATGGGTGTACGAGAAATTGCACGAGGTGTAGGAATAAGCCACAGTAGTGTGTGCAGAATCTTGCATCGGCATCGATTTCATCCGTTCCATATCTCACTGCACTAAGAACTGTATGGGGATGACTTTGAATCCCTCATTGCATTCTGTCGTTTTGCACTTCAGCAGTTGCAAGGTAATCCAGTATTCCTAAGCAATACGTTGTTTACGGACGAGGCTTCATTTACAAATAATGGTAATGTGAATCTGCGGAACATGCACTACTGGTCCGTGCAAAATCCCCACTGGATTCGCCAAGTTAGTCATCAACGACAGTGGAGTGTCAATGTTTGATGTGGTATCATTGCTAACTGTATTATAGGTCCCTATTTTTACTGTGGAACATTGAAAGGAAAGCGATATGCATCATTTATTCAACACACACTAGCGCTCCTCATGGAGGATCTAGGATTGGAAACTCGTCTATCAATGTGGTTCCAACATGGTGGATATCCCGCACACAATGCAAAAGTTGACAGAGACGTTCTACATATGAAATTTCCAAATAGGCGGATGGGGCAGGGAGGTACTGTGCGATGGTCCGCACGGTCCCCCAACTTGACGCCTATCTCTGGGGTGCAGTGAGAGACAGAGTGTATCAAGAACCCCCAACGACAGTAGAGGATATGCAACATTCTATTACTGCGGCGTGTGTGGCAATATCTGTAGAAACTCTATAATCTTTGCAACACTCTCTCATTAACCGTCTGAAAACGTGTGTTGATTCAAACGGAGGGCACTTCAAACATATGTAGACGTGAACAGTTTCATTGGTCAGAATGTCCGCCCCCGGTAGCTGAATGGTCGGCGCGACAAAATGTCACTCCTAACGGCTCGGGTTCGATTCCCGACTGGAACTGAGATTTTTTCCCCCTCAGGGAGTGGGTGTTGTGTTGTCCTAATCATCATCATTTCATCCGCATCGACCCGCAAGTCACCGACGTGGCGTGAAATTGAAAGAGTGGCACCCGGCGAACGGTCTACCCGACGGGAAGCCCTTGTCACACGACATTTATTTATTGGTCAAGATATGGGTGTATTTTCTATGCTGAATGTAATGCACAATAATACAGTTTCTATGGGCGACAGGGCACTAGTAAATCTGTTTAACAAATTGAATTCAAATGTGTTATCTCTAATTGTAGCTCTGGTTATCATTTCGCTAGAATAACATACATTTACAATTTGAAAAACGTAACTTTGCGTTGGACGTGTTACTTGTTTATTTTTGTGGATTGTGCATACCTTCCCATTATGTGGGCCCCTGACATAGGCATCGTGATGTGCACGCTTGAGTCTCAGGACGTGCGCTAGCTGTGTGCTTCATTTATTTCAAGCGTCAACTTCGCTTCGTAATTTCTCGGGATGTAACTGACGTATTGCGATGCAACTAACGCCATTATTTTTGTGATTTTTCATGCTATTGATTGCATACGAAATAGTAGGGGGTGTCCATTTAAAAATACAAAAGTTTGTATTGAAAATAGTATTTGTTTACGTTGTAAGATTTCGCATAGAATTTGGTTTCCTAAGCCCCTGCTGTACGTTCATGCTCGTGAAAACCGTTTTTGAATATCTATTATTATTCCAGAGATATTTGAGATGGCAGAGTTAGTTGAGACACCCTGTCCATTTCGTGTTGAATTACAAGTGCACTTTAATACGCTGTCTAGTGTTCATTTGTTGAAACCTCACTAAAATTATATCCTGGCTACATCTACGCAATGCGTACACCTCATGAACTCTTTCTTTCAAGAAGGAATACACCGAATAGAACGCTTGGTGTAAAACCAAGACATTTTGCTTATTATATACTGACAAGGGAACCTCCCCATCGCACCCGCCTCACATTTAGTTACAAGACGGCACAGTGAATAGGCCTTGAAAAACTGAACACAGATCAATCGAGAAAGCAAGAAGAAGTTGTGTGGAACTATGAAAAAATAAGCAAAATATACAAACTGAATAGCCCATGCTCAAGATAGGCAACATCAAGGAAAGTAGGAACTCAGGAGCGTCGTGGTCCCGTGGGTAGCGTGAGCAGCTGCGGAGCGGAAGGTCCTTGGTTCATGTCTTTCCTCGAGTGCAAATTTTACTTTCTTTATTTTCGCAAAGTTATGATCTGTCCGTTCGTTCATTGACGTCTATGTTCACTGTAATAAGTTTTGTGTCTGTGTTTTGCGACCGCACCGCAGTACTGTGCGATTAGTAGACGAAAGGACGTGCCTCTCCAATGGGAACCAAAAACATTTGATCGCAAGGTCATAGGTCAACCGATTCCTCCACAGGAAAACACGTCTGATATGTTCTATACGACACTGGCGACGGCATGTGCGTCACATGACAGGAATATGTTGTCGACCCACCTAACTTATACACTTCGCGAATAGGTAAAAAGATTCTTCTACCTTGCCCGATATAGGTTTTCTTGTGGATGTGATAGTCACTCCCAAAAAAGTGATGAAAACATAAGAGTTTGTCATGTAAACCGGAAACAAGAAATTAAAATTTTCACTCGAGGGAAGGCTGGAACCAAGGACCTCTCGCTCCGCAGCTGCTCACGCAAACCACGGGACCACGGCGCTCCTCTGTTCAAATAAGCCTTGATATTGCTTATCTTGCACATGGACTACTCAGTTTGTATATTTTACTTATTTTTTCATAGTTCCATACAACTTCATCCTGTTTTCTCAATCGATCTGTGTTCAGTTTTTCAAGGCCTATCCACTGTGCCAAATTATAACTAACTCTGAGGGGGGTGCGATGGGGAGGTTCCCTTGTGAGGTGACAGAAGTCATGGAATACCTCATAATATTATGTTGGAAGTCCTTTTGCCCGGCTTAGTGCAGCAGCATGACGTGGCATGGACTCAAGAAGTCGTTGGAGGTCCCTTGCAGAAGTACTGAGCCCTACTGCCTCTATAGGTTTCCATAATTACAAAAGTGTTACCAGTGCAGAATTTTGATCATGAACTGACCCTTCTACTATGTCCCATAAACGTTCTATGGGATTCACGCCGGGCGATGTGGTTGGCCAAATCATTCGCTCGAGCTGTCCAGAATGTTCTTCAGACCAATTGCGAACAATTGTAGCACAGTGACATCGCACATTTTCATCCACAAGAATTTCATCGTGGTTTTGGAATTTGAAGTCCATGAACGGCTGGGACCGGTCTCCTACTAGCCGAAAATAATCATTTCCAGTCCACAATCGGTTCAGTAGGACCTGAGGATTCAGCCCATTCCATGTAAACAAAGCCCACACCATTAGGCAGCCACCACCACCTCGCACAGTGCGTTTTTGACAACTTGGGTCCGTCGCTTCATATCTGCTCCATACCCGTACACTCCCGTCAGCTATTACCTACAGAAATTGGTACTCATCTGACAAGGCCACTGTTTTACAACCATCTAGGGTCCAATCGCTATGATCACGAGGCCAGAAGAGGCGCTGCTGGTAATATTGTGGTATTAGCAAAAGTAGTCATGTCAGTTGTCTGATGCCATAGCCCAGTAACGCCAAATTTCGCCACACAATACTAACAGATCGTCGTATGTCTCACACTGATTTCTGTGGTTATTTGAAGCAGTGTTACTTCTCTGTTAGCACTGACAACTCAACGCAAACGCTGTTGCTCTCGGTCGTTAAGTGAAGGTCAATGTGTAACACCATAGTTAAGATCCTAAATTTTTTTCTGATTAATTATCCTTTATATAAAGTATGTTTTCTTCGGTATGTAATCTCTGATATGCTGTAAAGATGTAGAAAGATATGCACTATGTTTTCTCTTAAATGTTAGAACACTCTGCATCATTTGGAGGAGGATGACTTTAATTATATGTATTTTTTTATTGATCTACTAATATGTGTAAATAAAAGGATTTTGTAAAAGGTAAGAATATACAAATATGTATATGCTGATTCACCCTTAGGACTTTAGAATTGTATAAATGAAAACTTGGTGTGCTTCCCCTCTGAAGCGAAAATGAGTTAGCGCGCGCAAAATGTGGTTTGTGCAAGGGAAAAGGTGGAACAATAGGCAGTCGGAGACTAGCAACCGTACAGTCGGCAGTTAGTAATTGGAAGGTGCGTTGAGCAGGTGCCGAGTGAGGCTTTCAGTGCTTGGAGACATTATGGAAAAGCCTCAGGTGGATGAATGGCTCTAATACATTGCTCTGTTGCTGGAAAATACCATAAAAGCTGATGATCGTCGCCAAGAAGAAAATAACAGAGCATATTACTTCCAACAGAAAGTCCACCTGTCGTCGTGTACTCGCTAGCAACATTGCGCAATCACTTAAGCAGAGAGGAGAAGTCTAACTTTTGTAAAGTGTTGGATCAGCACATTTCGTATGTGCAAATATACGGTAACTCATGGTAAATTCGTGTACCTACCTTGAATTGTTTCCTATCATTATAAATCTTAGGATCCTCTCCTTTTGAACAATGATTTCCGAGTGCCCTGAGTATGAGAACTGATAATCAAAAACAACTGTTTGATTATTTTTGCTTGAAACTGAATGCAAAAAGTTGCCTAAAATTACTGCGGATTTTGTTGAAAGTGAGGGAGGAAGTAAGTGTTGCTTTTATGAAAGCCTCCCTAGTAACTGAATTGCTTCAGTTTAAAGTTTTGGGGTTTTAAAGATTACTTGCTTAAATTCTGGCTATAAAAGTAGGTGGGTGATTGTGCTGATGACGAACAGTTAACAAGTCATGTTGAGGTTAGTTCAAGTAAATGTTCTCAAGGGTAGATTTGAAATACAATACCTGGTAAAAATATCTGTTGCACTAACTGTTGAAAAAGCATATAAGGTGAGTCAAATTTATGAAAGAGTGTTACCAAAGTTTACTGATTTTAATTTGCTTCAGAAAAGTGTGTCCAGTTTGCTTTAAAATAGCAGTCATGATTAAGGGTCCCCCTTATAAGTTGTTCAAAATGCATAAAGTTACTTGATTAATGAATATACTAACTGCTTTTGAAGTTTATGTTGAGTTTTGTGCACATTGTGTGATAAAAAGTGTAATATCAAATTGGGAGCCCCAGTACTTATTGTTTCTATTACTGAAGATAAAGCTACTATGAGTGCCATTATTCACAAAAACAGTTACAACATTGCTTACTAAGGAATGTGTGAATCTTAATGCAAGTGAATTTTAATTAAATTTGAGCTGTGTAGAAAGTATCTGATGAAATAAGACTAGGCCCATGTCCTTTTCTAGCTTGGTAATGAACTGCAATTGCTGTGATGATGAAATAACTCAGATTTGGCAAAATATTTACTGTTGACGAGTGTTAAAGTGTCATTTGTGTTTGTGAAAACTTGAATATCTTACAATAACTGCTTTTATCCACTATAACATTTTTCTGCTTGTAGTAGGGTTCATTGCACTTTCGTAATAAAGGAGTATAGGTTGTGTTTTTCCACCAAAACTATTTACTTTTCTTTAAAAGAAATGTTTCACATTTCTATGCCTAATTAGGCTGGGGACCGTATTTTTTTTCATTTGAGAAAATTTGATTAGTTAAAACATTATCTAAATTGGATCTGACACTTTCTGTGTTTTACATGACTTTAATTTCAAGTCCGATAAGCAAAATCCTTTAGGCATTTCACGGTTAAATCTGTAAAAATCCTCCCAGAGGGTAACATTATACAGCATGCAAACACCAAAATCGAGTATTACCTATATGCTGAAAACGGTACAGTGATAGTGTTATAAATGGCCATTGTGTTGTCCCTGGTGGGAGGTAATACATGAAGGGTGTCATTTTCGGCACACTCTTGAAACAGTGCATCTCAGAATATTGAAACCCTAACGATTTCCGAAATGGAAAGTCTCATGCACCTAGCTTCAACTACCATTCTGTGTTCAAAGTCGGTTAATTCTTTCCGTGCATCAACAACCATGTCGGAAAACTTTTAAAATGAATCATCTGGCAAGGGGGAGGCCACGACGTTTGGAACGAGGATTTACTGCAAACTTCGTACACTCGTAGTACTCCATTAAGACAACAAAATGTGTAAGCAGTAGGGCGTACTTCTCAAGCGTTATTGAGAAAATCGGGAGATAATTTCGGTTGCCAAATATATACCTGTGTGTTTCCATTTTTACCATGAAGCATCGGCAGCCGAGTGGCGCCGGCACGGTAACTCAGCGTGTTCGGTCAGAGAGTTCAATCGCAAGTTGGATGTTAAGAGGGAGGAGTTCGCGTGCTGGCCGTTCCATACGCAGTGCACAGGATAGTGAAGACGATGTGCAGATCGACTTCTCCAGAGGTCAGTGAATCCAGCAAATTTTACACCCATTACGATGTAGTGTTTTGGATTTTTGCTTACACAAGACTTGTAAATACGTATTGTAAGGAAATTATTATTGAAAAATTTGACGCGTTGAATGTACGATGATTTGCTCATATTGCGGTAATAAGAAAGTACATATCACGCTGTATAGTTTCCCAATAAAATGTTATTGTTTATAGGTATGCCACTGACTGACAGGTATCAATGTTTTCCCTAAAAGTGTTTGGCAACACTTGTTATAATAACAATATTGTTAAACTCCCAACTACTCTATTACATTTAGACGAAGATTCCCGATTTCCACTTAATATTGGGACTTTGTATATGGAGCGTCGATATTTAACTGAAGGATGTGTATAACAAGAGCTGGAGTGATTGAAGTTCAAATACTTATTCAGCCATTATTTAATTGAATGTTTTTGTTTTTATTGTAGTATTAAGTGCTTGTTTTGTAATAAAAGACATTATTCTGGTCGTATCCATGAAATTTCTAGTAGTGAAGCTGAAGTATTAACAAAGTCTTCTACTTTATTTAAGTCCCTTACGTTAATGAATATGACCATCCTTCCACATATAAACAATAGTTAGGTAATTTTAGATTTGGTTTTTCATTCATGCTGCGGCGGTGGAGAAGGTATAATATTCGGAAAGTAATGCTGAAAAGGGTTATTAATTCACATTCTATAATACTTTTTGTGTTATAAATGTGCCAAACTTGCTTGGAGTAACACATATTTCTAATTTTATGCTGTGGACAGTATTATCTCACTTGTTCCAGTGCTCAAACAAATGGTTACTTAGTCATCAAAACTTTGATGTTATCAATAAGAGTGACATAAAACTTAATAACTGTGCTAATGATGCAAGTAATAAATTTCTTTGAAGCAGTTGAAGTGATTAAACTTTGTATCAGTGGGAGAGCTCAGTATCTTTTAGATTGTCAGACTGAGAATTGTTGTCTGTTTCAAAGTGTGATCAGCTTGTCATATATGTCTGTATACAACTATATACAAAAATTTTATTCTACATTACTTTAGCATAGACAAATAATTTACATGTCTAATTAATTTTCTGTAACAGAGATTATTAAAAGTAAATGAAGTTTTACGCTTTGACTTTTTCTTACTCCTGTCTACAGCAAGAAAAATCAATTAACGAAATAAGTAGAAACATTTTAAAAACGATTGAAAGTTCTGGAGACATATAGAGGTTAATCTTAGAGAGTACATTAAGAATAATTGAGGAATTTGTATTTGTACATGTACATCAAACTACAATGCAAGAATTTTGCAGCTGATATTATAGTGTGTGAAATGGAAGATACCAGCTGCCACCCATTTTTTTTAAGTACAACTTGCTTCCTGTGTTGCCTGTTCTTAGGTATACAGGTGCAGGAGGATGTATGTGCTGTGCTGCTCGAAACGCCAACTGCAATCTGTCCATCACAAAGCTGTCAGAGGGTCAGCTGCTCTCTGTAATAAAAAAATTGAGTTAATAGATCAACAACGAACTTAAAAGGGTGTCTTACGACGTCCGCCCGGAGCAGATGCAACAAACGAAAGCGAACAAAATGAGATAAAAAAATTTAAAAAAGTGGTTAGCGTTCAAGCCCAGTATTCGCTGTGTCGCTGGATCGAGTCCCGCTCGTCAGTTTTTTTCTATTACACACATTTTCTTTACTATTTATATTAGAGTTGATGTAATGGAAAAAATACGTGTAATCGGATAAACTTTTGTTAAATTTACAGTGTTATTTGGCAGTCTACAAATTTTTACTATCACAAATAATATAATATTCATAACTACCTACTATTAAACGGCCAAACGAATAAAGTGATACTGAAAATGTATGCTTGTCCGTGATTTCAGAAATCCCTTATACCTGGAAGGAGCCCGAAACGACTTGTTACCTCCAGGTTTTGACCGACACAGACGGCTTTCGAAAGATGTACAATTATTCGTCGCTTTCGGCATTACGAGTACAAGTTTAGGGATGGTATTTTTCGTAAAAACATGAAAAACAAAGTTAAAATGCTATGTTTCCGCACACGCAAGGTCTTTTGAGGTTTTCCGTGGAGAAACAAACCTCGTTAACACTTTCAAAATCCTCTCTTTCAGCCGATAATTTGGAAGCAAACCGTGCATAACGCAGCATTTCCTTAAATATCGGTGCTGATCATTGGTCACGCAGTATCGAGTGTATTTTAGCAGCGTCTTCACGAGAAGCAATTTCTCGTTCTCTTTCGATTAAATACGAACAATTTTGAAGACACGGACAAGCATACATTTTCAGTATCACTATCTGCGTTTGGTCGTTTACTAGTCGGTAGTTATGAATATTATATTATTTGTGATAATAAAAATTTGTAGACTGCCAAATAACATTGTAAATTTAATAAAAGTTCATCCGATTACACGTATTTTTTCCATTACATCAATTGTAATATAAATAGTAAAGAAAATGACTGTGTTAGAAACAAAAAAAAAATCAACGAGCGGGACACGATTCTGAGAATACTGGGCTTGAACGCTAACCACTCGGCTGCCGGCGCTTCATGGTAAAAATGGCCACACACAGATATATATTTGACGACGGAAATTATCTTGCGATTTTCTCAATAACGCTTGAGAAGCACCTCGTTCCAAACGTCGTGGCCTCCCCTTGTGAGTACAAATGAGAGCTCTGCAATGCACTGCCCTTTTGTATCTTGTGTATGTGGTACTACCACCATCTGCATATGTGCACATCGCTATCCAATGACTTCTGTGACCTCAGTGTATGTCTTACTACAGGGATGGGCGCGTGACCCGTCCGCGAGATTGCCCGTGGGCATTGCGGGCATTAGTATGGCCCTCCGGGCGCGATGCGCGCGCAGCTGGCATTGTCTGGCCGCGGTTATTGTGAAGCGACGCGACACGACCAGAGCAGACCAGCGCTAGCGGAATGAACCAGTGCTGATCCCTCTCAGTACGCATGATTATACTGGCGCTGCAAGCAGAACACAGAGCCGCGCTGGGCGAATAAGGCATGTTGTTTCTGACAAGGAAAACTCCCTATCGCCAACTCCCACCCCCCCCCTCCCCCCTCAGATTTAGTGGTAAGGGGGCCCAGTGGACAGCCCATCAAAAGCTGCACACAATCTACATCTACACCTACATGGTTATTCTGCAAATTCACATTAAAGTGCCTGGCAGAGGGTTCATCGAACCATTTTCGTACTACTTCTCTACCATTCCACTCTCGAACGGCGCGTGGGAAAAAGGAACATCTAAATCTTTCCGTTCGAGCCCTGATTTCCCTTACTTTATTATGATGATCATTTCTCCCTACGTAGGTGGGTGTCAACAAAAGTTTTTCGCATTCGGAAGAGAAAGTTGGTAATTGAAATTTAGTAAATACAGGGTGATCAAAAAGTCAGTATAAATTTGAAAACTTAATAAACCACGGAATAATGTAGATAGAGAGGTAAAAATTGACACACATGCTTGGAATGACATGGGGTTTTATTAGAACAAAAAAAAATTGCTAGAAGCGTGAAAGATTTCTTGAGCGCTTCGTTTGCTGATGATCGTGTGCTCAGCCGCCACTTTCGTCATGCTTGGCCTCCCAGGTCCCCATACCTCAGTCCGTGCGATTATTGGCTTTGGGGTTACCTGAAGTCGAAACGTATCCTGGTTCGACCATCATCTCTATGGACCCTGAAAGACAACATCCGACGCCAATGCCTCACCATAACTCCGGTCATGCTTTACAGTGCTATTCACAACATTATTCCTCGACTGCAGCTGTTATTGAGGAATGATGGTGGACATATTGAGCGTTTCCTGTAAAGAACATCATCTTTGCTTTGTCTTACTTTGTTATGCTAATTATTGCTATTCTGATCAGATGAAGCGCCATCTGTCGGACATTTTTTGAACTTCTGTATTTTTTGGTTCTAATAAAACCCCATGTCATTCCAAGCATGTGTGTCAATTTGTACCTCTCTATCTACATTATTCCGTGATTTATTCAGTTTTCAAATTTATACTGACTTTTTGGTCACCCGGTACATCTCACCGCAAAGCAAACCGCCATTGTTTCAGTGACTGCCACCCCAACTCGCGTATCATGTCAGTGAAAATTTCACCCCTATTGCGCGATGACACGAAACGGGCTGCCCTTCTTTGCACTTTTTCGATGTCTTCCGTCAACCATACCTGGTAAGGATCCCACACCGCGCACCAATATTGCAGCAGAGGACGGACAAGTGTAATGTAGGCTGTCTCTTTAGTGGGTTTGTCGCATCTTCTAAGTGTTCTGCCGACAAAGCACAGTCTTTGTTTCGACTTCCCCACAAAATTATCTATGTGGTCCTTCCAATTTAAGTTGCTCGTAATTGTAATTCCTAGGTATTTAGTCGAATTGACAGCCTTTAGATTTGTGCGATTTATCGTATACCCAAAATTTATCGGATTTCTTTTAGCACCCATGTGGATGACCTCGCACTCCTCTTTGCTTAGTACCAATTACCACTTTTTGCACCATACAGAAATTCTCTCTAGATCATTTTGTAATTGGAATTGATCGTCTGACGATTTTACTACACGGTAAATTACAGCGTCATCTGCAAACAATCTAAGGGGGCTGCTCAGATTATCACCTATATCATTTATGTATATTAGGAACAGCAGAGGTCCAATGGCCGGCCGGAGTGGCCGTGCGGTTCTAGGCGCTACATTCTGGAACCGCGAGACCGCTACGGTCGCAGGTTCGAATCCTGCCTCGGGCATGGATGTGTGTGATGTCCTTAGGTTAGTTAGGTTTAAGTAGTTCTAGGGGACTTATGACCTCAGAAGTTGAGTCCGATAGTGCTCAGAGCCATTATTTAGAGGGTGTATGACACTACCTTGCGGAACGCCAGATATCACTTCAGTTCTACTCGACGATTTACCGTCTATCACTATGAACTGTGACCTCCCTGAAAGGAAATCACGAATCCAGTCACACAAGTGAGACGATGCTCCATATGCACGCAATTTGATTAATAGTCGCTTGTGAGGAACGGTATGAAGAAAAAAAATGGTTCAAATGGCCTTAAGCACTATGGGACTTAACATCTGAGGTCATGAGTCCTCTAGACTTAGAACTAGTTAAACCTAACTAACCATGCCCGAGGCGGGATTCGAACCTGCGACCGTAGCAGCAGCACGGTTCCGGACTAAAGCGTCTAGAACCGCTCAGCCACAGCGGCCGGCTGGAACGGTATCAAAAGCCTTCTGGAAATCTAGGAATATGGTATCGATCTGAGATCCCTTGACGACAGCACTCATTGTTTCATGGGAATAAAGAGCTAGCTGTGTTGCACAATAACGATATTCTCTGAATCCGTGTTGGTTATATATCAGTAAGTCATTTTCTTCAAGGCCTGAAACCTGGAATAAGGTGTAGTGGACTGTCCAAGAACAAGAAGTGCAGTATAGAGTAGCCAGGAAGAAAATGGCGTCCCCAAACGGGCGAGATGTATTCAAACCTTCCTCGTGCCAATTTTTTGTATTTTTATTTTTTCGCTGTTCACATTATTCGAATTTGTATCTGTGTCGTGATGTAACGCCCATTTACAACAGCGACGTGTAAGGTAGGGATCTATAATGACAGTTGATTCTGAACAACTACTATATTAGCAACCGACAACAATTCAAGCAAAATAACATTAATAGTTTTGTTTCTATAAAGCAGAATAACAATACTTAACTTGTGTTTACAAAGGTGTCGCAAACGGAGGGCGACATGCAACCAAGTCAGATTTTATGCAAGTTTTGCCGGCCGCGGTGGTCTCGCGGTTCTAGGCGCTCAGTCCGGAACCGCGCGACTGCTACGGTCGCAGGTTCGAATCCTGCCTCGGGCATGGATGTGTCTGATGTCCTTAGGTTAGTTAGGTTGAAGTAGTTCTAAGTTCTAGGGGACTGATGACCACAGCAGTTAAGTCCCATAGTGCTCAGAGCCATTTATGCAAGTTTGTCACACAGTTTGTGAATCGCCAGTGCCTAATTCGTAGCAATCTCTCCTAGGTCGTGCTATGCTCCTCGAATACGTTCTGCGAATGTCCGCTAATGAGCACCAATGTTCATATACTGAGCCTATCTGAGAGGCCGAGGCTAGCAGAAGCGGAGCTTATATTCAGTTCTTGCAAATGTCGCTTCTGGCGTGGCGCGGTCCTTGTCAGCTGGCTCATTGGCTGACGTTTCCTCACCGCCTCTCCTAGTCTTGCGTTCTTCGTCTTCTTTCCGGCGCTTGTGGTTACACCAGAACAGAAAGGAAGTGGCTTTCGAAAGGGAGCTGCAAACGTTTGACGACAAGGCGACAAGTCAGCCGAATCCTCCACCGGAAAACACATCTGGTGTGTCATACACGGCATTGCGTCATATGATAGGAATCTGCTATCGACGTACCTAATTGGTACCACTGGTAAGCGAATAAGATATGTGTCTTTGCCCGTGTAGGTGCTCGTATGAATGCGAATGCGATCACTCCCAAGGAAATGATGAAAACTTAATAGTTTGTCACATAAACTGCAACAGTTTCACAATCACACAGATTCTCTGTGCTTTGTCAAAACATACGTTTTTAACGTTTTTGAAGTTGCGTTCCGTTTTGGAGGTCTCGACTCTTGGATTCCTTTGTTGTAACATAGTGCTCACCCGTTTATTTGTTGTTTTCATTTCTGTGAGGTGTCTACGTGGTGTCTCGCCTGCTCTGTCTACTCATCACGTTTACTTGCGGCGGTAACGTATTCTCACCACACGACTCGTATTCTATAACCAACTGCCAAGACAACAAGAGAACAAACATTTCAATGACTGGATGGACGGTTCATAAGGTTGTGAAAAAAATATGTGTATAAATGACATGAGGGAGTTTTTAACACGGTTCGCCCGCTTAGCAGTCCAACGGCATGACCACTTTCCCACGACGCCGCTGCTGTTTTAGGCTGCTCTTTATTACACTCCCCGTTCTTGGACTGTTCAGTATTTCTATTTTGCTTTTTTTCCACAGGTCACTACACCTTCTTCCTGTTTTCATGCTTGATCTGCGTTCAGTTTTTGACGGGCTATTCACTGGGTCATCTTACCACTAAATCTGTGATGGTGGGATGGGCAGTTTCCCGTGTGAGCGAAGCGACCAGAACATTCGAGTGACTCCGGCTGAGTTCACGCAACGCCGGCTGCATTCAGCTGTTGCTGCAGGTAGCAGAGTTCTTACTGATGCTAGCACTTGTGTTTCTTTTGTGTAACGTTGATGTAATGGCATCGGCGGGAACCTTGATAGGAGATGTTTTTGCTCGGCATCCTTTACGAAACCAGCAAAAAAATACTGTTGTCACAACAGATTTGTTTTGGACAAATTGTGTGATGAGGTGGCAGTAGAATTGCAAACCACAAGTACAGAATGCATTTCATTAATCTCTTATTTGTTTCATTTTGTTAAAATGAGAGGCGACAAATAAGGGTGAAGTGACATAGCTGACAGACACATGAAAATCGTGTTTTATTACGTGAGGAAAAGTCTAAATGCCCATCTCACTTGGACAGCTCTGCCTCAAACTCTGTTAAAGTTTTGTCCTGTCTTGTAAGTGCCTTGTACAGAACACTCGATTTCTACTATGTGTGGCTCGTCGACACTCAGGGATCCTTCTAGGTCAATGACAATGTTGTGGAGAACATGTTCATTTCACAATATCGTCAGCAAATTTTGGTAAAGTTTCTATAGGTTTCAGAAAATATTCTTCACCTAGCGCTCATTATTCCAAAAGCAGACTCAGTTTTCATATTCTGAAAAAGTGTTTGTTGAAATATTCTTTCCCTGGATCCTAAACCCATTGATTGTAAGATTTGCTAAAATGTCTTGGCAATGAATAAAAAAGGCAACATAATTTATATTTTTGGTAGTGGAGAGTCTGATGATATGTTAGGTTCCCCTCCTTGCATCAAATGAAATACACAGGAATGAATCTATCACCTTCCCTTTCCTTCCCATATCCCCCAATATTTATTATAATGAATTTGCGTGGGGATCTACAACTGCTTGTAGTATAACAGAATGAAAATGTTTATAACTATAAAACATTGTACCAGAATTTTCTGGGCATTTTAAATGAATATGTTTTCTGTCAGAGTCACCGACAGCATTTAGATTGTTTTGCGTGTTATGTAACTCATCCACAGTATTTACAAAATCACCTTCAGAACGCACTCTCATATGCAGTAGATGGAGGTAGTCCTACAACACTTTTGCAGTTCATTCCACAATTCCTGCAATGCTTATGAATCCCATTGTGAATGTCAGAGGCATGTCTGAAAAACTCCTGTTTTCTAGGAAACTGTAACAATCCTCGTTTCTCCAGCTGTCGATACCCCTTAGTCCATTGAAAAAAGCTGTAGTATATCGCGCTAAACAAGAAAGTTATGCACAGCAATAATATGGCAACATACTCTCCTCCTTGTGTGCTATCATTTCCCAAAATCTTGTTTCGATATCTTAAATTCTTTATGAGATACAACGGTGTTATGAACACTGCATTCTCTCTTTATCGTCTCGGCGCGCGGAAGGAAACGGAGTGCGTTTATATATGATACGTTTTCTCGAGAACGGAGTGAGCTATAGGTCTCATCCCAAGTTTAAAGAACAGTTCAGTATGTCAACCATTTTCCCGGCGGGAAGGTGTGCCGGTCCCCGGCACGAATCCGTCCGGCGGATTAGTGTCGAGGTTCGGTGTGCCGGCCAGTCTCTGGATGGTTTTTAAAGCGGTTTTCCATCTGCCTCTGCGAATGCGGGCTGGTTCCCCTTATTCTGCCTCAGTTACACTATGTCGGCGATTGCTGCGCAAACACTTTCTCAACGTACGCGTACACCATAATTACTCTACCACGCAAACATTGGGGTTACACTCGTCTGGTGTGAGAAGTTCCCGAGGGGGTTCCACTTGGGACCGAACGGCACAATAACTCTGAGTTCGGTGTGGGGCGGTGGTGGGGTGAGTGGACTGCTGTAGCCTGTTGTGAGGTCAACCCTTTCAGATGATGTGATTCTTTTTTGAAGCCACCTAGGATTTTCTCATTTAGTGGCGGACGCACAGCAGCTGAATCTGCAGTCACCCTTTACGTCTCCAGTAGATGCCATCTTGTTGCGGTTGCAACTTGAACAACTTCGTATGTTGCAAATCTTAGCAGTTAGACCAGCAAACGTAGGATCCTTTTTTGTATGCAGTGCATGATTGTCTTTGTTTTCAAATTGTGACTGAATTTGTCTCTATAACATATGTTTTCCACATGTCCTGTTGAAATTTATGCTCCGTGTATTGCAATAATAATTAAATTTACGAATTATTTTCATAATTACTTTGGTGGATCCTTTTGAAATCACTGTAACAGCAACAGGAGTAGCTGTCACAGGTTATTGTATTCCCAGTTGCAAACGATGCACTTCTGAAGAATAGAGGAAGAGGAAATTTTGGCCTGCCTTTTGGAAGGGTTTTCTTTTTATACCGACTCAGATCGACATTAGCAATGAAAATGGAGTTGATGTGCTAGCTGAAGACATTGATTTCGTTTTTCGAACGAAAAAATCAGTGTTGTTTTCCATTATTTCAGAGAGTGAGAGCGAAGAACAATTGGCAAAAAAAATGTGAAACTGTAGTTCCAGTTGCAAAGCATACAATAGGAGCAAAGAATCTACCAATACCCAACACCTCAAAGCACTGTGTACACTGTAGCACAAAGAAGGAACATCATACACTCCTGGAAATGGAAAAAAGAACACATTGACACCGGTGTGTCAGACCCACCATACTTGCTCCGGACACTGCGAGAGAGCTGTACAAGCAATGATCACACGCACGGCACAGCGGACACACCAGGAACCGCGGTGTTGGCCGTCGAATGGCGCTAGCTGCGCAGCATTTGTGCACCGCCGCCGTCAGTGTCAGCCAGTTTGCCGTGGCATACGGAGCTCCATCGCAGTCTTTAACACTGGTAGCATGCCGCGACAGCGTGGACGTGAACCGTATGTGCAGTTGACGGACTTTGAGCGAGGGCGTATAGTGGGCATGCGGGATGCCGGGTGGACGTACCGCCGAATTGCTCAACACGTGGGGCGTGAGGTCTCCACAGTACATCGATGTTGTCGCCAGTGGTCGGCGGAAGGTGCACGTGCCCGTCGACCTGGGACCGGACCGCAGCGACGCACGGATGCACGCCAAGACCGTAGGATCCTACGCAGTGCCGTAGGGGACCGCACCGCCACTTCCCAGCAAATTAGGGACACTGTTGCTCCTGGGGTATCGGCGAGGACCATTCGCAACCGTCTCCATGAAGCTGGCCTACGGTCCCGCACACCGTTAGGCCGTCTTCCGCTCACGCCCCAACATCGTGCAGCCCGCCTCCAGTGGTGTCGCGACAAGCGTGAATGGAGGGACGAATGGAAACGTGTCGTCTTCAGCGATGAGAGTCGCTTCTGCCTTGGTGCCAATGACGATCGTATGCGTGTTTGGCGCCGTGCAGGTGAGCGCCACAATCAGAACTGCATACGACCGAGGCACACAGGGCCAACACCCGGCATCATGGTGTGGGGAGCGATCTCCTACACTGGCCGTACACCATTGGTGATCGTCGAGGGGACACTGAATAGTGCACGGTACATCCAAACCGTCATCGAACCCATCGTTCTACCATTCCTAGACCGGCAAGGGAACTTGCTGTTCCAACAGGACAGTGCACGTCCGCATGTATCCCGTGCCACCCAACGTGCTCTAGAAGGTGTAAGTCAACTACCCTGGCCAGCAAGATCTCCGGATCTGTCCCCCATTGAGCATGTTTGGGACTGGATGAAGCGTCGTCTCACGCGGTCTGCACGTCCAGCACGAACGCTGGTCCAACTGAGGCGCCAGGTGGAAATGGCATGGCAAGCCGTTCCACAGGACTACATCCAGCATCTCTACGATCGTCTCCATGGGAGAATAGCAGCCTGCATTGCTGCGAAAGGTGGATATACACTATACTAGTGCCGACATTGTGCATGCTCTGTTGCCTGTGTCTATGTGCCTGTGGTTCTGTCAGTGTGATCATGTGATGTATCTGACCCCAGGAATGTGTCAATAAAGTTTCCCCTTCCTCGGACAATGAATTCACGGTGTTCTTATTTCAATTTCCAGGAGTGATGGAGGTGTGCTCTCTAGCAAGAAGCCCTATGCCAACTGCAGAAAGAAACTGCAATTTTTTTGATGGACATTTGAAACCACCTCGTATCTGTTCAATTAATATATGTAACACTCGTTTTTCACTTTGTTCTGTTCAAAATGTTCAAATGTGTGTGAAATCTTATGGGACTTAACTGCTAAGGCCATCAGTCCCTAAGCTTACACACTACTTAATCTAAATTATCCTAAGGACAAACACACACACCCATGCCCGACGGAGGACTCGATCCTCCACCGGGACCAGCGGCGCAGTCCATGACTGTAGCGCCTGAGACCGCTCGGCTAATCCCGCGAGGCTGTTCTGTTCTAAATGTATGTCTAATAATGTCATAAGAACAAAAAAATTAAAAAAAATAGTATTTAATATTTCAAGTCTGAAAGGGTTCGGTACATTTGATATACTGCAACATAAATCGTTTCTGAAGAAGAGAAATTTGGTAACATCGAGTACAGATTTAAGTGTCAGGAAGTCGTTTCTGTAAGTATTTGTGTGGAGTGTAACCATGTATGGAAGTGAAATATGGACGATAAACAGTTTGGACAAGGAGAGAACAGAAGCTTTCGAAATGTGGTGCTACAGAAGAATGCTGAAGATTAGATGGGTAGATCACATAACTAACGAGGAGATATTGAATATAATTGGGGAGAAGAGGAGTTTGTGGTACAACTTGACAAAAGAAGGGACCGGTTGGTAGGACATGTTCTGAGGCATCAAGGGATCACAAATTTAGCATTGGAGGGCAGTGTGGAGGGTAAAAATCGTAGAGGGAGACCAAGAGATAAATACACTAAGCAGATTCAGAAGGATGTAGGTTGCAGTAAGTACTGGGAGATGAAGCTCGCAGAGGATAGAGTAGCATGGAGAGCTGCATCAAACCAGTGTCAGGACTGAAGACCACAACAACACAACATGACCTAACGTGCACCAAACGCAAATTCATAGCGACCTGTAATTGTCATTAGAAACGAGCTGTGAGGTGCAGTTTTTTTACTGGCTATATTCTCCAAAATCGTTTGGAAAAGACTGTATATGCCCGGCTTGCGCATTTGCCGTCCCCCATTTGAGCCAGTCTGCCTTAATACCCGACTTACACTGCGGTCTCAGTGGCACCGATATCGGTGGATTCCGCCGACGACCGATTGTTTCAAATAAGTACGCCACTGGGCACACGATCACAATATAGCCGACCCCATCGTCCTAACGTACATATTTCGGCCGAAAACCGGTGAGATTCAAATCAGTTGGTTTTTTTCGGTCATAATGGCCGACAAGACACGAAATATGAACTGTGAGAAACTGATAAGTTTAGTCAAAGGCGTAGTTTGTGGCATCCTGAGCATTAAAAAAATATCGTACGTGGCATAAAGTTCGGAATGTATGGACTGAGAATCGCAGGTTTATTGAAAACCACAAGTGGGGAAAATCTTTATCGAAAATTTTAGGTGTGAATTATAACGTGGAAAAGTAATTTGTTCAAGTGACAAGGATGGCTTATCTTTTGCTTAAAGTTACTGCAGTGGATCTTTTAGTGTTGTGGTAGGTCTACAAATTATTATTACTGCTTGTGTGTATTCAACCGGGAACCTAGGAGCGACGGAGAGGCTTTGTCCCGCCATAGCCCTCAGTGGTTCACAACCCCACCACAGGACACAGCATTCCACCCACCCCACCGCCGCCCCACATCGAACCCAGGATTATTGTGCGGTTCGGCCCCCTCCAGTGGACCCCCCTCCTTCCCCCCCCCCCCCCCCCCCCCCCACTACCCAGGAACAACTCATACCCTCATACCAGACGAGTGTAACCCCAAATGTTTGCATGGCACTGTAATTATGGTGTGCGCATACGTGGAGACAGTGTTCGCTCAGAAATTGCTGTCATAATGTAACTGATGCGGAATAAGGGGAAACAGCCAGCATTCGCCGAGGCAGATGGAAAACCGCCTTAAAACCATCCACAGGCTGGCTGACATACCGGAACTCGACACTAATCCGTGCCGGCCGGAGTGGCCGAGCGGTTAAAGGCGCTACAGTTTGGAACCGCACGACCGCTACGGTCGCAGGTTCGAATCCTGCCTCGGGCATGGATGTGTGTGATGTCCTTAGGTTAGTTAGGTTTAAGTAGTTCTAAGTTCTAGGGGACTTATGACCACAGCAGTTGAGTCCCATAGTGCTCAGAGCCATTTGAACCTTTGAACACTAATCCGTCGGGCGGATTCGTGCCGGGGACCGGCACGCCTTCCCGCTCGGGAAACAGCGCGTTAGACCGAGCGGCTAGCCGAGTGGGCTTTATTACTGCCCACTGGCGTCGTTTTTATGGCAATAGTATGGTGATTCTGTTATATGGTGATGATTCTGTTATGTGAAGTGGTTTCTCAGTGTTTTAGGTGATCAGAATATCTTACACTGAACTTTGTGTTTGTCCTTCACACGTATACTGAATGACAATCATTGAAGGTTATTTGACGTATGCCTGTACTACGATAAATAAATTCAGCTAAACAGGTTTCGAGTCGACCCCTACTTGCAGATGTCATGCGAGGTCTTTTTAAATATCCGATTCTCACACGAAAGATGCAGTACTGGTTCAAGTAAAACCGGAAGTGACACTTTGATACTTGACGTCTGTCGATTACATCTTTCTAATAATAAGGCCTATACCACGTCCTGGAAAGTATAGTTTCAAAGTTTTTATGTGGTATGTTCTATGTCAGTACTAATTTAAAATGTAATATTTTCATTCTAACACCTCAAATACCTGTTCTACGAAATTTTTAATTTATTCTAGACTGAATTTTGGAGCTGTGCAAGTGTACTAAAAGACGCTGTAATACTGTTAATTTTCTTTAGTGAAAGCAACACTCAATCTGAAATAATGGTGCCCCCAGGAAAAATGGTACTTCCTTTCTCAAATCCACTGGGTAAGTGTTTAGAGAGCTGTGACATGTACTAAAAACTGATTATCGGAATATTCTGCCGGTACTGCATTAATTTTCACCGTTTTTGGAATAAAGTTAGCTGCTGTGAAACGAAAAATCTACGTTTCATTAACTGGATAATATTTGCTTACTTACACACGTATTTTGCCCATGCATCACATAATAGAAACATGTACTTTCAGCACGTAAATTAACCGTTAGCTGCTCATAATCTCACTGGCAAAAACTTTACACACCGAAGTCACACATCCTGCCACTGCAACATAATAAACCACACTCTGAACAACGCGTTTTGGAGACATCATTATTGCGGTGTATCACGGAAACTACATGTTTTCGTAATACACGTGTTTAAATATGATAAACTTCAATTATGGCCTGTTAGTTTCTAAAGAGGTGGTCCCTTCTGATGCTAATCACTAGTGAGAGAGTCGGCCGAAGCGGCCGTGCGGTTCTAGGCGCTGCAGTCTGGAACCGCGAGATCGCTACGGTCGCAGGTTCGAATCCTGCCTCGGGCATGGATGTGTGTGATGTCCTTAGGTTAGTTAGGTTTAACTAGTTGTAAGTTCTAGGGGACTAATGACCTCAGCAGTTGAGTCCCATAGTGCTCAGAGCCATTTGAACCATTTGAAACACGTCGCTTTGTTTTTCTACGTTTTACTTTGAGGGAAATTTCATTCCTTATATTTTTCCCCTGTGCCTCGTACTTCATGTTCCAATTGCCTCTGAGCTCGAATGTACTGTGCTTGATTCGTTCGAAAGAACTAAAGGTAGGTACATGTTGAGATGACACAATAACGGCAAAGAAACAAATGAAGACTAATCTTTTCACTGCGCAAACACATTGCCCAGGTTGTCAGTAGGTACTTGTTCCAGATTCGGTTTAGGGATCAAGAAAAGGAGAATAATCTATCAGTCTCGTCGACTTAATTTACTGGTTCAAAAATGGCTCTGAGGACTACGGGACCTAATTTCTAAGGTCATCAGTGCCCTAGAACTTAGAACTACTTAAACCTAACTAACCTAAGGACATCACACACATCCATGCACAAGGCAGGATTCGAACCTGCGACCGTAGCGGTCGCGCGGTTCCAGACTGTAGCACCTAGAAACGCTCGGCCACCCCGGCCGGCCGAAAAATTTACTGGTCACAGATACAACTCAGATGGGGGCAGGGGTTTGACTGGAGTGTGCTCACTATATCACTATTGGAAACAATAAATTGATCAGTTGGGAGTTTAGCGTTGAAATTGGAAGGGTTGCTGTATTAAATGATAGTTGTAATTTCAAATTTCGACGGGAATTGATACCATCACGGTTGTGTAATTGCTGGCCCCCTACAGGTATATTAATTGTACACTCCTGGAATTTAAAATTAGAACACCGTGAATTCATAGTCCCAGGAAGGGGAAACTTTATTGACGCATTCCTGGGGTCAGATACATCACATGATCACACTGACAGAACCACAGGCACATAGACACAGGCAACGGAGCATGCACAATGTCGGCACTAGTACAGTGTATATCCACCTTTCGCAGCAATGCAGGCTGCTATTCTCCCGTGGAGACAATCGTAGAGATGCTGGATGTAGTCCTGTGGAACGGCTTGCCATGCCATTTCCACCTGGCGCCTCAGTTGGACCAGCGTTCGTGCTGGACGTGCAGACCGCGTGAGACGACGCTTCATCCAGTCCCAAACATGCTCAATGGGGGACAGATCCGGAGATCTTGCTGACCAGGGTAGTTGACTTACACCTTCTAGAGCACGTTGGGTGGCACGGGATACATGCGGACGTGCATTGTCCTGTTGGAACAGCAAGTTCCCTTGCCGGTCTAGGAGTGGTAGAACGATGGGTTCGATGACGGTTTGGATGTACCGTGCACTATTCAGTGTCCCCTCGACGATCACCAATGGTGTACGGCCAGTGTAGGAGATCGCTCCCCACACCATGATGCCGGGTGTTGGCCCTGTGTGCCTCGGTCGTATGCAGTCCTGATTGTGGCGCTCACCTGCACGGCGCCAAACACGCATACGACCATCATTGGCACCAAGGCAGAAGCGACTCTCATCGCTGAAGACGACACGTCTCCATTCGTCCCTCCATTCACGCCTGTCGCGACACCACTGGAGGCGGGCTGCACGAGGTTGGGGCGTGAGCGGAAGACGGCCTAACGGTGTGCGGGACCGTAGCCCAGCTTCATGGAGACGGTTGCGAATGGTCCTCGCCGATACCCCAGGAGCAACAGTGTCCCTAATTTGCTGTGAAGTGGCGGTGCGGTCCCCTACGGCACTGCGTAGGATCCTACGGTCTTGGCGTTCATCCGTGCGTCGCTGCGGTCCGGTCCCAGGTCGACGGGCACGTGCACCTTCCGCCGACCACTGGCGACAACATCGATGTACTGTGGAGACCTCGCGCCCCACGTGTTGAGCAATTCGGCGGTACGTCCACCCGGCCTCCCGCATGCCCACTATACGCCCTCGCTCAAAGTCCGTCAACTGCACATACGGTTCACGTCCACGCTGTCGCGGCATGCTACCAGTGTTAAAGACTGCGATGGAGCTCCGTATGCCACGGCAAACTGGCTGACACTGACGGCGGCGGTGCACAAATGCTGCGCAGCTAGCGCCATTCGACGGCCAACACCGCGGTTCCTGGTGTGTCCGCTGTGCCGTGCGTGTGATCATTGCTTGTACAGCCCTCTCGCAGTGTCCGGAGTAAGTATGGTGGGTCTGACACACCGGTGTCAATGTGTTCTTTTTTCCATTTCCAGGAGTGTATTTTTTAAAGCACTACAGAATTTTCAAGCTGGTTCTCGCTGCTGCACCAGGAAGAAGAAGGAGGAGGAGGAGGAAGGGTCTACCACATTGTAAGATTGTATTGTATTGTATGTTAACCGGGGACCTAGAAACGACGGAGAGGCTCCGTCCCCACCGCAGCTGCAGTGGTCCACAACCCCACGACGACTATTGCAGTTCACTTCACCCCTCCGCCGCCCCACACCAAACCCAGGGTTATTGTGCGGTTCGGCCCCCGGTGGACCCCCCCCCCCTCCCCCCCCCCCCCCCCAGGGAACGTCTCACACCAGACGAGTGTAACCCTTATGTTTGCGTGGTAGAGTAATGGTGGTGTAGCGTACGTGGAGAACTTGTTTGCCGGCCGGAGTGGCCGTGCGGTTATAGGCGCTACAGTCTGGAACCGCGTGACCACTACGGTCGCAGGTTCGAATCCTGCCTCGGGCATGCATGTGTGTTATGTCCTTAGGTTAGTTAGGTTTAAGTAGTTCTAAGTTCTAGGGGACTGATGACCACAGTAGTTAAGTCCCATAGTGCTCAGAGCCATTTTTGAGAACTTGTTTGCGCAGCAATCGCCGACATAGTGTAACTGAGGCGGAATAAGGGGAACCAGCCCGCATTCGCCGAGGCAGATGGAAAACCGCTAAAAAACCATCCACAGACTGGCCTGTTCACCGGACCTCGACACAAATCCGCCGGTCGGATTCGTGCCAGGGACCAGGCGCTCCTTCCTGTCCGGAAAGCCGTGCATTAGACCGCACGGCCAACCGGGTGGGCACATGATAAGATAGTAATAACAACGAATACCACTCCCACCTTTCTGCTGCAAGACAGAGTCCCCAGGACTGTATTGAGAAGCAAGCAGTACACACCACAGCAGTTAAACCACATTAAATTCTATAGTAGCAGTCGTCACAGTTAGACGTTGGTGAACACTGAAAAACTCGTACATCCCCTGTGCTCATATCCTGATGTCTACATGCAGTGCCCCAGGCCAGAGGTTGCGCAGTGCTAGTTGCCACTATGGACACGCAACTCAGCGATCGTGCCAGGTCTGCAACCAGACTTGTCCCACCAGAGAGAACCTCTCGGCTGTGGTGGGTGTCTGAGAGGACCGGAATGGTACGAATTTGGATGTTGTCAACAAGTCAAGTGCCAACATTTCTCAGTGTAGATCTTGAATCTCCTCAAATATCCACGTAAAAATCGGAGAATACTCGCAACACATGCGATCACAATGGCTGCCCAATATATACTGGGTGATAGTTCTGTATTCACCTACCCAGAGTGAGAAATGGTGCAGTCAACTTCATCCCCATAACCCACCTGACTGGTCTGGGAGGCTCAGCAGTGGCCTGCCCTTTAAGCCGGAAACGTCCATTCATTCTGGCTACCGGCTACCTCCACCATGTGGTCCGTCACAAAGTGGTGTCGTCCTAGAAAACCAGCCACATATTCATCAGTTTAATTACAGTTAAATATTAAGATTGCAGCACCAATCTGGTGACATTTAACAATGAGCGAAGTATCTGAAGTACCACCTCCTGACGACTGTGGCTCTGGAAATATCAATTTCTCACACAAATCTATATCCTCCATATGACTGGACATAATTTTCCTAGTAAAATGTTTTATATCCCTTCCGGTTATCGATGCATTGAAATCGTAATTTTCCACATCAAAACTATATCTCCCTTATGACTGGACATAGTCACACCCTCGTCCTACTCTTTAGGAATACTGACCACAGAAACCTTACACTCCAACACATAGCATCCGAAAAGTTATGGCATCTTCACACACACGCTGGCTAGGTGTCTAGATTCTCCTCAGTTCTAAGAAATTATTTAACATTTAGATCTTCCAGCCAATTAGACTCGAGAACAGATTGCAGGTATTTTTTAGTCAGCGCTACTGTAAGGTGCTGCATCCCGCCAATACTCTCTTAGACAAGTGTTGTAAAGCACAGGTGTCCAGCAGTACATGATAATCAACAGCGCTCTGGCGGACGACAAGGCTGGAAAGATATAAAAAATGGTTCAAATGGCTCTACGCACTATGGGACTTAACATCTGAGGTCATCAGTCCCCTAGACTTAGAACTACTTAAACCTAAGTAACCTAAGGACATCACACACATCCATGCTGGCTGGCACATCGGCCCTCATCGTTAATCCGCCGGGCGGGTTCTATCCGGGGCCGGAGCGCCAACCCGAGTCCAGGAAGCAGCGCGATAGCGCTCTCGACTACCCTGGCGGGTCCAAACTTGTACTGACTGACGCACGTGATATAGACCGGTATTCTCATTCCAATACTGTAACTGCTGTTCTCTGAAGACTGTTCCGTACCAGTCTTAGTCACAGCACTCATCCGATTACAAACGATCTATCGAGATGCATGCATGTTGATGAGGTTAGCACTCCTTATTGGTCTATAGCAGATACAAGCCTGCAACATTTGAGAGTATTGTGCTTACAGTTAAGAAAAAGAAGAAATATATGGTTTATCCATGATGGAGCGCCAGATGGAAGGAGTTTAAAAAACTTCACGTAAATCATTCGTGTTATCAATTATGTAGTGTCGTTCTAGTGTTTGGATTCCATACCAAGCAGGTACTGGAAAGACAGAAATGATTGTAGAGCATAAACACCCACTCCTAAGGCCACACAGTTAGCACTTAAACATCCTATAATGTTAAAGTAGGGCGGTTTCTGTTACATTAGTCTTGTGGAATGCAGTACTGTTGATACTCCAAAGTAATAAATATATTTGCAGCTCCTGACGTACATTCACCCTGCAAATTTTCTATCCTACTCACTGTGGTGAGATAATTTAAGGTAATAAAATTACTGCCTTCTACACCAAAGGAAAAAACATAGATTCTTCGTGATACATACACTATATAGCTTTCCATAGGTATATAGTGCCCACTTTTCATGTTCGATTACAGTTTGAAAATTATGGTATGCTCACATCAGTTCTATAAAATGATCGTCAGCAACGGAAAATGTATGAAACAATGATATTTTATGAGGAAATAGACAACGATGTTGCACTAAATCCGTGAACAAAATGCTGTCTCTTCCACACACATCTGTCAAGCAAATGTATGTACAGGAATTGCAGCACCTCAAAAACCCATGTCACTGACTTATAATCATTGCAGTTATGAAACTGAAGAATCGTTTTATTCCGAAGATGTAACAGGAAAGTGGAGTATTTTGCATACATCTTCGCTCGTCTCGAGGAAAGTACCAAAATAGGTTTTCCACCAGATTCATCACACACATGTTGGAAGTCATCTACTGACTGTGGTATGGAGAAGTTTCCTGTTAACGACTGCAGGTAGATAGCACTATAAGTCACACACAGAACACACAATTGTATACAAGTCAATCGCAGGTTATACCACACAACTGAAACATCACAAGAGAACAACAACAAAACACTATTAAATGTGCGATAAATGACGAGCCACAACATCTGCCTCTCTCCAGAACATGTCATCAGTCTACCATTAACTCATACCTTGTACCAACCCCTCTCAACCAATTACACTATCTACTTTCTACCATCCTTTAATGCAGATCCATGTCAGTTTAGAAGTAGATAGTACTCTTTTCTAGGAAAATGGTTGTGAGCTGTAGAGAGTACAGAGAAGCATATTGTAAATACTATTTGCTAGAGCTTAAAACACTTGAACAGTCTTGCACAGGGCCAAACACACATTTGGTAGTTGCATATTGCAGTCCCCAAACTGGTAATACAATGCTCTTTAACTAAGAACAACAAAGTTTATTGTAGTCGCATGTAGAGATAATTTATAAAAATCTATAAGGTGGTTGCCAATAACTTTGGGGTCGAGCTGGTCTTGTGATCGGACATATATCAATTTATTACTCTACAGTTGGTGGTCATCCACATTAAACAATCTGTTCCAGCTATCTTATCGGGGTCCATGAAAAATTACTGTCTCCCTGATCCCCAGCGCATCCATGTCGGTTTCTTCTTGTATTCACACACACACACACACACACACACACACACACACACACACACACAGAGAGAGAGAGAGAGAGAGAGAGAGAGAGAGAGAGAGAAATTGCGCAGCTGTGCTAGGTGTTGACAACTGTACTGCTCTTCCAGCAGTTTTAGAGTACATGGCCAGAAGCCATGATCACATTACCAAAAGTGACATAAAATCAGTAAAAATTACGAAAATTGGCGTAACATACGTATAAATTGAGGGAAAATACTCCAAAATATGGGGAAATTGAGGGAGAATAAGGGAGTACTTACATGCGAGCTTGGCGCAGTAAAATGCTTGTACATGGGAATGAGTTCGATTCTGGGAGGGTAGTTCAAATGGATTATTTCCAAGGCATCAACAGTCCAGCATTTTGAGAAGGATTGTAGATTTAACAGGTATCCATTACTCTGTTCAGGACAAAGGAGGTGGTTCCCAGTGGCATGTACCAGACGCTCGCTGGGCACGAAGTAGCCATTTGAGACACAGAGAGCATGTGTTTCGACAAGAATTTCCCAGATATCAATATCAAAGAGTTGTCCGACAGGAAGTAACTGAAGGGGCGAAGGGGAGGGGAGAAGGGGAGGGGAGAAGGGGATTGGAAGTAGGAGGGGTGGGGAGGTTGCTTCTTCCAGCGTCCTCTGCCAGTGGTGTTGTGATCTAATTCAGTCAGTATCTGCACAACAGGGGGAGCACATCTACATCTACATCTATACTCCGCGAGCCACCTTACGGTGTGTGGCGGAGAGCAGCTGCTTCCACTGACCTGGTATGGAAGGCATGTGTCTGGGAGAAAAACATGAAGTGAGTCTGGTATCAAAGGCATGCTGGCATCTGATACTTTATTCGGAGATTAAGTAACAGGTGACCAGAGGCTGCTACCAATGGCAGCCCAGCACTTTTGCACTCGTTGTCTCGTATTCGTCACACGTGCGGCTGCGACCCCATCATCAACTGATAGTCTGGGGATGCATGCGTGAAGAAGCAAATGTGTGCAACTGGAAAGTTTTTTCCTCACCAGATATGTTTAGCACGATCTGTAATTGTGTAGTTACGCGCAGTGAGTGTTTTTAGCCTACTTCATGATGGTATTGCTTGTGTGATTGGAGACAAATCGATGTATTTTACAAGATGTGCATCTTCCATAGTTAAATAAACAGCAGAGAATGATGAGCTCTGAACGCCAAATGAAAGAGAGATCCAACTCCTGCAAATTGGTATGCAAATTGAATTTTATAAATTAAAAAAATATGTTATTATGTCCTGTTTTATTGAATTTCCTGTCATGGGATCCTTCCACATCACCAGATCAACGACTTTTCTCGCCAGTTTTTCTGGGAGGGGTGGGGAGAGAGGGGGTGAAGGGATGAGAGGTAGGGGGAACGTCCTCTGACAGTGGCATTGTGCTCTAGCTCAGTCAGTCCCTGCCCATGAAGATGAGCTCACACAGATCTTTTTCCTGCCAAGTTTCAGAAATTTTTCCAGCAGGATAACACCCATAATGCTCAAAAATATAGAAAATAGCAACCTATTTAAATAAATTAGGTCTCTGCCGGAAGCAGCCGGTGTTCAACGACAGAATACCGAGATAGGGAGGGAGCAAGGCTGCAGATTCCCTGAGGGAAGGGGGAGGGTGAAATGTTTGCCAGAGCTGAACAGTAGGTTAAGGGGAACAATGGGTTAAGACAAGGTGAGGGGATGATAGGGAACAGAATAACAGGTGAAGGGGAATTATCCCAATTTCGCATAACAAAAGGTTTGCCCCTGAATGTATGCAACCTGCACTAAGAAACGCCCCAGAATTTTTCCCCTGAATGTATGCAACCCTCACTAACATACGCCCCAGAAACCCCCTTGCCCCACCACTTGCACCATCGAAGTTCATTTCAAAACGAACTGTAAAAATATTTAAATCAAGTGCAAATAAATTTATGTCTCTAATCGTACTTTCAAAGTGTGGTGTGCATACTGTAAGACCTTCAGTACACACACCATCAGATTATTTGACTTGTCACTCTAGCGAAGTAGGCGAGTGTCAGCAATATGTCTCGTGGTCTTATCGTGGCGTGTTTATCTTCTGCCATTAGGTCAGACGATAGAAATGCCACTTGGACGCTTAGAGTAGCAGATTGACTGTGAGCAACTTTAAACAGAACTTGATTAATTTTCACACACATTTATTAAAATAATAACAAGCATAAAAATAACTTAACTTGGTTCTGGATGCTATTTACAATTGACAATCTGAAGTTCCCTTGGTCTTGGTACGTTAATCTTATTCTCACATATCTCTGATACTTGACAAAGTGTCTATACATTTCTCTTCATGGCTATGTACAGGAATATGATAATCTTATTAGGCGCAGACTGAAACTTGACGATATACTGGTACAGACAAATGCAGACTAATGCAGACTGACTAATTGGAGGTCTGTACACTCGTGTTAATACCTCATCCCTTCATGTATCACTGCGCGAGTGTGATCCGTGAGGAGAAAAGGTTCTACGTTAGAAGCAATCTCATTGGCTGCGTTACATATTAATACGCGGATCGGCGGAAGCAGAATTTGTTCCGTCTCTAAGACAGTGCCATCTCGTAGTGCGGAGACGGACGAGCGCTGCGCCTGCGCTGTTCTGCTTAGCGGGGCGCGCTCTAGTGGGAAAGTTGTGTACGCGCTGACTACGCGGAAATATGTACACAACACAAAGTTTTTAAACAGAGCCCGCAGCAGAATAACTAATTCATCGAAATAAACGCTCAATATCTCCTTTCTAAGCTGCATTTCATTTATAACTGCCGCGCGGGATAGCCGAGCGGTCAGAGGCGCCTTGAGCCGGCCGTTGTGGCCGAGCGGTTCTAGGCGCTTCAGTATGGAACCGCGTGACCGCTACGGTCGCAGGTTCAAATCCTGTCTCGGACATGGATGTGTGTGATGTCCTTAGGTTAGTTAGGTTTAAGCAATTATAAGTTCTAGGGGACTGATGACCTCAGATGGTAAGTTCCATAGTGCTCAGAGCCAACTGAACCATTTTTTTAGGCGCCTTGTCACGGTCCGCGCAGCTCACTCTGTCCGATGTTTGTGTCCTCCCTTGGGCATGGTTGTGTGTGTTGTCCTTAGCGTAAGTTAGTTTAAGTTAGACTAAATGTGTGTAAGCTTAGGGACCGATGACCTCAGCAGTTTGGTCCCATACGATCTTACCACAAATTTACAATTTCCATTTATAACTAGTGTAACTTTCGAAAAGTCTGCAAATCACCCTTTTGCTTTTTCCACAACTGCATTTCTCTTTTAAAACCTGAAACGATGTCAAAAATGTTATTATTCTATGTCTACCGTACGAAGTTGTACTCAAGACAGTAAGGATCATTGTAAGGTCAGTTAAAAACGCAACATAGAGTGACCACGTGGTGTCATTAAACTCCTTAACTGGCGTTCCTATCGTGTCCAAGAATAACGGTATGTCTTTACGCAAATTGTAAAAACGTTCTAAAACAACACCTCGACTCTACCAGCGTACTTTACAAAAATATGGCACATCGTCCTATGTACGCCATAGCTCTGCTAAGGAGCATTTAAACTGCCGTTTTCCCAAATCGTGTGATATCAGTTTATTAACGACTTTTACAACAACGTTCTTGACGTCACGTATTTTTACATATTTTGGTAGCAGATAATTCGGTGCAGGACGCAGAGTATCACTGGTATTTCCTGCTAGGTAACAACTTCTTTCACCTTTTTTTCTTATTGAAGCAACGACATCAGACTTGGGACCAATCATTGCAGGAGCTCCATTTGTTGCATCTCCATCTGTTGCTACAAAGATCATACATGTAAATAACGATTGGCCCGTCCGGTTGGCCGTGCGGTCTAACGCACGGCTTTCCGGGCGGGAAGGAGCGCCTGGTCCCCGGCACGAATCCGCCCGGCGGATTTGTGTTGAGGTCCGGTGAGCCAGCCAGTCTGTGGATGGTTTTTAGGCGGTTTTCCATCTGCCTCGGCAAATGCGGGCTGGTTCCCCTTATTCCGCCTCAGCTACACTATGTCGGCGATTGCTGCGCAAACGAGTTCTCCACGTATGCGTACACCACCAGTACTCTTATTATTATTATTTTTTATTTTTTTTTATTTGGCCTTTGAGTGTGTACTCAATTTAGCCATCGGCAACACAGTGACAATGTACACATAATTGAATAAACAAATACAGAAATGCATATTTACAAGAATAAAAAGCTTAACTGTTACAGTTTTGTACTTAATGTTTTAAAAACTGAATTGAATTGAAAAAAAATTAAAAGTGTCTTGGCTTACAATTCACACCAATTCTGAAATATCTTCATCAGCAAGACATATTTATAATTGACGTACACCATTAAAACCTACAGATTGATGAAGTTAACGATCACTTTATATAGACGAACGTCTTTAGTACACAAAAGAGAAGAAGCTGATTGAGGGAGATGGTAGCCCATACTCAGCAATATCTTCAAAAAGACCAACCGTTCACGGTCAAATTTGGGGCACATAAATAAGATGTGGTTGACATCAGCTTCCGACTCAGGATCACGCTCACGTGTTGGTGAACTGTAAACGTTGATCCGATGTAGATGCTGTGGGAAAGAGGCATGATTGAAGCGGAGTCTTATGATGGTAGAAATCGTGGATCGGTCCAGATGTGTCCTCATGAACCACGGCTGTGAAGGAATCCGAGGTTGTAGCACTGCGTAATAACCGCCTTTTGTCTGTTGAGAAACGTTCCACATTTCCTGCCATTGTTGTCTTGCGTGATCCTTGACTGCACGTATGTAGTCTGTATACGGAAGCTGCAGATCCAGGACGGTGACTGACGTTGCCGTTTGTTTGGCTAATGCATCGACTTCATCATTATAGACGATACCAAAGTGGGAAGGTACCCACAACAAATGGATCGTCCGGCCCGTGCGTGTGCTGCGAATATATTCAGATATCACATCCAAGATATAACTGTTGGTCGTTTTGTTCCATCGACTGTACTGAATGTTTTTAAGAACGCTTTGCGAGTCAGATACTATCAATATCTTGGGGAAGGAAGTGCTAGAGACAAACTTAAGTGCTTCCAAAACTGCCACTGTCTCCGCCGTAGAAATAGAACTCGTAGGCAGTTTGAAGGTTTTGCGGATCTGGATCTGAGGGCAGATAAAAGCGCATCCTGTACACTCTTCTTGCGGAATTTTGGAGCCATCAGTATATACACAGAGAAAACCCGGCCATTGTGCTTGAACGAGACGATTGAAGCCAACGTTGACATTAGTACTGTCCAGCCAGGTCGTACTTAAATAATGGACTGGGATCTGAGAGCAGAGCGTTTGAAGATCATATTCAAAAACGGGTAGATGCGCTGAACGCCGTACAGAATGTATGACAGGTGACCAAGTGTCAAAGCTGGCACAAACGGCTGGCACTTTATTCCTTCTGTGGGATGCAATCCACAGTCGATAAATGCAGTCTCTACTTTGATAGACGGAACTGTCCATAATGGCCATGCCTTGAATGTAGAATTTGTCCGATAACATTTGGCGCCTAATGCTCAAGGGCATCTCCCCTGCTTCTATTAAAAGGGCGTTGGTGGGCGTCGATCGCATGGCTCCAAGACAGGTACGAATGGCTCTATATTGAAGAGTATCTAATTTGGAGAGATGAATCTTTGACGCAGTGTGGTAGAATTGACAGCCATAGTCTAATCGAGATCGAATTATCCCTCGGTACATGGTGAGTAAAACACTCTGGTGCGCTCCCCACCAGACACGAGTGAGTGATCTGATTACATTTAAACCTTCTTCACAGTTGGTAACGGTGGATCGGATGTGGGGCGCCCAGCTTAACCGAGATTCAAAAATCATCCCCACAAATCCAATGTGAGATTTTATTTGGAAGGTGTACTTGCCACAGGTAATGTGATCTTCAGTGCGAGCTGTCGTCGACTTGGAGAAGGGAACGACTGCTGATTTCTCAGCGAGATCTCCAGCCCATTGTTAGAGAGCCACTCATCGATGTGTGCGATGGTTGTGGTTAATGCCGTTTTGGCATGAAGATATGAAGCAGAAGTAGAATAAACACATATATCATCAGCATACTGTAGGATTTTTGTGGGGGGAGTAAGTATGCGTTCTAGGTCGTGCGTATATAGAGTATACAGGAGAGGACTTAAAATTGCACCTTGCGGCAAGCCCTGGGAGACATAAAAAGGTCCGATCATGGTACCTTTGAAACGGACGTAGATCGTTCTTTGAGTAATCAGGGTACTGATACCGTAGATCATCCGTGAAGGAATTCCGAATCCTGCCAGCTTGTCCAAGAGTATCGGTATTTGTACGTGATCATATGCACCCTCAACGTCAAGAAAAGCTGCCACTACTGTCTCTTTCGTTTGAAAGGCTGACGTGATACCCATATTAAGCAAAAACAGGTTATCCATGGTCCCTTTGCCTTTTCTGAAGCCGTATTGACTCCGAGGCAACAAATTACTTTTTTCAAGCCACCATTCTAGTCTCCTTTTTACCATTCGTTCCAGTGTTTTTGCAACGCACAACGACAAGGCAATAGGTCTATGATTAGTACCGACATTTGGATCTTTACCACGTTTGAGAATTGGAATTATTACTTGCGTCGTCCATGTTGATATGAGGTCTTTCTTCATCCAGTACTGATTAAAAATGTTCAAGAGAAAGTCTTTCGCTTCTATAGGCAGGTGTGCAAGCATAGAGTAATGTATGTGATCAGTGCCAGGGCAACTGTCGCTCGATACTTTAATAGCTTCGTTGAGTTCTTCTATAGAGAAAGGACGAAGGAGAACATGGTAGCGGTCTTCTTCAGCAGGGAACCGATGGTTTAAAAATGGCACCGTGGGAGGAGCGGTTGTATCTATGAATTCCTCTAACCAGGCCGTGGTAGCAGGAGGGGAGGAAGACAGTCTTCTTGTTCTAAAAGCTTTTATTTTATGCCAGATGCTTGCCATACTGGTTTCATTATTTAGGGACAGGCAAAATTGTTTCCAACTGTCCTTCTCGGTTTTCTTCAGGAATTTGGTAACTCGCGCATTCACTTTTTGTACAGCCAAGAAGTTGTCCAATGAAGGATTCTGACGATAGGTTTTCAAGGCGAGTCGTCGCTTCGCAACTTCCCGAGAGCATTCCGAATTCCACCAAGGAGGAGAACGGTGCTTCATTACTGTAAATTCTTTTTTCTTAGGGATGCTGATGCCAGCTGCGACGTTCATAGCATTGAGTAAAACTGGGTATGCATCGTCGTCCGGTAAGTCACGTCTCGTATTTGCGAGTGCCCGGCGAACCGTTTCCTTATAAGAGGCCCAATTGGCTTCCTTGATTTTCCACGTACTATTAGAGTAACAGATGTACGTAGTATCGACGTTGATGTTAATGTGAAACTCTATTGGGAGATGATCGGATCCCATTGAATCCTTTTTGACGCACCGAATAGTATTTCAGTAAAGCAGGGGGTGCAAAGAGTTACATCAACTGCGGAGGGTCTACGGAGAGGTGAAGTTATCATAGTAGGAGAGCCATCGTTGAGTATCACTAGGTTATTATCTTGGATAACGCTTATCAAGGTCCTGCCGTTCCTGTCTGTCACGTCTCCTCCCCACGCTACATGGTGGGCATTCACGTCTCCAGCTACGATAAAGGGAGGACGAAGCTGACTTATTAATTGTCTCCAGTCATCTTCCACGATACTGTGGTGGGGAGCGTTATACAACGAGACAACTGTAAAGGTTTTGTGGGCAGTTCGTATCTCCACAGCAACTAATTCAAGGTTGGTGACAGGTACGTGTAATGGGTGTGGTCGATGCGGCAGCGAAGTTTTTACCAGTATAGCTACGCTGCCGCACCCATCGAGATGGTCTTCCCTTACTATAGAATAATTTTGAAAGCGAACAGTTCGTTCGAATTTGAACCAAGTTTCAGATAACAGAACGATATCAGGCTGACTTACGAACAGTTCTCGTTGCAAGCTTTCTCTATTAGAATTAGCCGATCTCGCATTCCACTGCAATACTTTTAAAGCTGCCATAATTTAGGGAGAGAGAGATTGAAATATGCCAGTAACGAGGTGCCGGATATCGGAATTGTTCACAGCACTATTTTGTCTCATGTTTTGCATGACAATATCAATCACATTTATTATCTTATCTATAAGTTCAGCATGACCTTGAGGCTGTCGTTGATTCGGCGCTTGTGGGGTTGCTAATCTGTGAGCAGCAGGCTGGTATGGATTTTGGCTGATAGGAGTGAATGAATGTTGCATGTGATATAAAAGGCTGCGGTACTGAGACCACTCACGAACGTTACTTGGGTTGTTTACTTGCGCCTGCCGCCGGGGAGGCCGGTAAGTGACGTGTGTCTGATGGGGCACAGTTGCACACTGAGTTGCGTCCCCACTTCCGCGTTGTTGACTCTGCATGCTTGCGGCGGGCAGCGGCGGGAAGAGTTATGGGTTTTGAAAGTCCGGAGAGCTCAAATTTGTTGGAGCAGGAATGATCGGAGCCGGCAAGTGATGCATAGGTTGGCATACGAGCAATAGACAGCGCATCCCTGAAGTCAATGTTATTGAACGTAGCTAATTCTTGAGCTCGTCGCTGTATATGCTTTTCCGGGCAGAAATGGTCCGTGGATGCGTGTTGTCCCCCGCAATGAGCGCAAATAGTGATAGGTGAGACACAGGATTCAACATAATGTGGACCACTACATTTAATGCATCTCATCTGAAATCGACATTGTTTGCTGATGTGCCCGTAACGAAGACAATTAAAGCACTGCCTGACAGTTGGTACATAAAGGTCTACGCGACATCTTGTTCCGTGAATAGACACGGCTTCCGGTAAGGTTTGAGAGTCGAAGGTTAACAAACAGGTCTGTAATTTAACGATTTGGTCTTTACCATATCTCTTCGTAAACCTCCGAACGCCTACAACAGGGAAGGGAGATAGTACGACTTCCAAAATCTCCGCTTCTTCAAGGTTGGTGTCTACTTTCCTGATTACTCCCAGCTTATGGACAACAAAGGAAGGAATGTAAACTTCTATATTTTTTGACTTTAATACCTCACTGGTAACTAGGAAATTAGCCTTGTCTGGGGTTTTCAGTTCCACCTTAACTTTTGTTTTTCCTGCTGAAGAGATGTTAAGGATAGAATTCTTCACTTCTGGCAAGGAAATATGCAATAATTTCCCTAGTGCCGTAGGGTGCAAGCGGCTTAAGTTTTTGTCCAAACATTCCATATAAACTACGAATGGTCCCCTATCTGTACATTTGTAAAAGTTGAGAGACCTCGGAGTAGGTGCAGGTCCCACAGGAGGGGCGTTAGTTGCAGCATGTTGGTTAGGAGTGAGCCCAGAAGCAGTTGCTACAGGGGGGTCAGCTACATTTGAAACGTCAGTTACAGGTAAGAGCTGATTAGCGTCTGCTATGAAGGTTTTGGAATTTCTTAAATCCAGACTGACCTCATTTTGTCGCTTGTTTCTCGTAGCGGAGAAGCTGGAGGAATCCTGTTCCGATAAATCCATATGCTCTTCTGCCGGCTGTATTCCAGATTCTCCCCGAACAACTGCTAACGAGTGGCTGATCACAGCCGTCGTGTTGTCCAACGTAGTTCCTGGAGGAGCTGGTAAGGGTGCTGCATCTGGATGTAGCCGCTGGGCAGGTGGTTGTTGTTGATGTTGTCCCATAGGGGCGTCGAAGTCACCACCCCCTTCTCCATACACCGCACCATACATGGCGGGGCTTGCCGTCACCGATAGTAATGTCAGAAAACCGTACCAAACGAAAGCGTGCACTAGTAGGTAAACACAAGCGTGACACGGAAGAGCGACCGCGTAGCACGTCTTGCACCAGTACTCTACCACGCAGACATAGGGGTTACACTCGTCTCGTGTGAGACGTTCCCTGGGGGTCCACCGGGGGCCGAACCGCACAATAACCCTGGGGTTGGGTGTGGGGCGGCGGAGGGGTGAAGTGGACTGCGGTAGTCGTCGTGGGGTTGCGGACCACTGCGGCTGCGGTGGGGACGGAGTCTCTCTGTCGTTTCTAGGTCCCCAGTCAACCTAACATAACATAAATAACGATTTATAAGCAACAAATATGTCGTCAGCCAAGTTGTATTGAGCGCTGGCGTTAAATCGAGAAGTTCCTCCATGACATTGAACCGCTCACAAATACAGCAGTCTGAGCAACGTCCGTTACATCTGTTGGGGAAAAAATTAAATCTTTTGTATTACCTTTTAGTTACTTTTCCACGTCTTACCATTTCTTCGATGGGTCTGCAAACTGTTCATCGTGAAAGGGGAACTGTTTCGAGAACAGAAAGAATCGCTGGACACAAGGCTATTGCGGCGCCAGCAAAACAGTAACAAATTCTCAACATCTGACGGATGGGCTGTTTTGACTATTTTAAGCGCTATGTTATAGCTCACTCTCGTTGCTCTATCATTGTGTATGAAATAGTTTTTTTCCCTGTAAATACGAGGGAGATCTAAATAGTTCTCTGAACGGAATAGAAAAAAAGTACTTACGTCACTGAAACTTTTTTATATTTCAATGTAGTCTCCTAGTAGATTAATGTACTTGGTCCAACAATATTCCAGGGCCTTGATCCCATCTAGAAAATAAGTTTCCTCCAGGCCTGCAAAATAGTTGTCAACTCCGGCTATCAATTCTTCGTTTGAAATGAATCTTCGTCTACCAAGAAAAATTTTCAGTTTTGGGAAAACATAGAGGTCTGACGGAGTCATATCAGGGGAATAAGGTGGGTGTGGCAACAGTTCACACCTTAGTTCGTGTAATTTTGCCATGGCCACGGCACAGGTGTGCGGACGCGCATTGTCTTGATGGAAGATGACTTTCTTCCTTGCTAAACCTGGCCTTTTTTCTCGTATATTTTGTTGCAATTTGTCCAGGAGGTTATCATTGTATTCTCCAGTAATTGTTTGCCCAATGGGGAGATAATCTACAAACAGAATGCCCTTCACATCCCAGAACACTGATGCTATGACCTTTCCCGCAAAATGAATCGTTTTTGCTTTCTTTGGTGGCGGAGAATCAGCATGTTTCCCCTGCTTTGACTGTTTTGTCTGTAGGATATAGTAGTGCACCCAAGTTTCATCTGTGGTCACAAACCAACGCAAAAAATGTCGTTCATTTCTCCTAAAACGGGCCAAATGTTGTTCCGATATGTCCGTTCTCATGCGTTTTTGATCCAGCATCAAGAGTCGCGGCACCCATCTTCCAGATAATTTTTTTCATTTCTAATTCTTCAGTTAAAATGTGATATACCCTTTCAGATGACATCTGGCAAGCGTGAGCAATTTCACGCACTTTCAGTCGGCGATCCTCCATGATCATTTTGTGCACTTTTGCAATGATTTCTTGAGTAGTGACACATCTTGGCCGACCACTGCGCGGATCATCATCTAAGCTCTCCCGATCAAATTTGAATTCATTTGTCCACTTGGCAACAGTTGAATATGAAGAAGCAGAGCCCCCCAGTTTATTATAGAAATCGGCATGAATGTCCTTCGCTTTGTATAAGAATATACAGCCTACAGTTGCACGTTAACTTTATCGTTTACCTAGGTTTCAACGTTAGTAATAACGTCTTCTTCAGAACCTGCAAAAAGATAGTATTACAATGTGCTAGTAAATTATATTAGATATGGTCATCCTACCGGATGCAACGTGTAGTACTTACATAAAAATTATTAAATTTGTGGCCTAAAACAAGCCATGTCCTAAGTCAACTTTATAAAACTTGATGCATAACCATAAGGTTTTGTCACTTCCATTAAACAAGCTGTAGCAAATTCACTTTAAGCCCGTTGTATGGGCCTCGTCGTGTGGCTAGAGACTGTGGACCGCGAGGGCTTCGCGGTCTGCCTCACAGAGGGCGGCGCGCATGCGCGAGACGTATAGAATCAAACACTTATTACGCACGCGTCAGATAACATTTTTGCTATGAATTAATTTTATACTTTACTATTGTAAGCTAATTAAAGTATCCAGCATGACTACGTTTTACATTCTACTACAGAGCCTTATAAACTGACCAACAAATCTCGTATGAACATCTGTAGGAAAGGTTCTATTATTACAGAAACTGTAATGGTCACACGCATTATGAATTATTGTAAACCTAATATAGGCTGGAAGCCTTCGAAGTATGCCCTATTTTTTTTTTAGATACAGTTGATCGTTCAGTAAATTGCATCTATCTGTGATTAGGTGTGTATAAATTTGTAGTTCCTGAAGCGTGTCGAGTCTATAGCCCTTAACTTCATGATGTAGTAGGAAATTTTAAAACCTGAATTTTCCAACAGGCGCCCTATCTTGTAGGAGACATTACCTATATAAGAAACCGACAACTATTTCTTGTTCTGATCTTGGGCTTGAGTATTTGTGTTTACTAAAGTCGTTGCGATTTCTATCCTGTTGTCAGATGTCAACCTCGAAAAAGAATTACAAATTCTCGAGAGTATTGCATAGAATAATGGCTATGATCCAAAGATAGTGAGGCAATTATATTATAAGAAAACGCGAAAAAGGACAACGACTTTAGTAAACACAAATACTCAAACCCAAGATCAGAACAAGAAATGGTTGTCGGTTCCTTATGTAGGTAATGTCTCCCACAAGATAGGGCGCCTGTTGAAAAATTCAGGTTTAAAATTTCCTTCCAGACGAGTAATAGTTTAAAGCGAAATTTGGTTCATACACTTGAGAAAGACTGTGATAAGTCAGCGAAATCAGGCGTATATAAGATTATGTGTGATGATTGCCCATGTTATTACATAGGTCAAACGTCAGAGATATAGCAGTAAGGTTTAAAGAACATCTTCCAATAAAGGGCATAGGAACACTGGGGTCAGCCTTTGCGGAACATCTGGTGCAAATGGCTCATACACCTAAACCTTTACGTGACATAGAGCTACTACATCATGAAGTTAAGGGCTATAGACTCGACACTCTTAAAGAACTACAAATTTATACACACCTAATAACATATACAGGCAATTTACTGAACGATCAACTATATCTAAAAAATAGGGCATACTTCGAAGGCTTCCAGCCTATATATTATTTTTACTTTTTTTCCCTTTATTAAAACAATCATATAAGCACATAAGCAAAAAAATAAAATAATGAAGTACTGGACCTGTTTCAACACGAATTGTGTCCTACAATAAACTGAAGAACACATTTCAATTAGAGCAAATACGGAGACTTACAAGCAGTCGTTCTTCCCACGCACAATTCGTGAATGGAACAGGGAAGGGGGGATCAGATAGTGGTACAATAAGTACCCTCCGCCACACACCGTAAGGTGGCTCGCGGAGTATAGATGTAGATGTAGATGTAGATGTAGTGCCATATAGTGCCATTCGTAAGCTTACGAAACAGAACAAAATGAAAATAGCATCTTCAGTCCAGACAGAGACATAGAACGAAAACACAAATATATTAAAGAGAATTACAAAATATATATGACTGTCTTAACTAGAATTGCAGTTCTGTCAATTGATTCACAACCGTCCATTAATCTTCGCAGAAAGTCATTTGGAGCATAGGAACGAATAACAAAGACATGCACAGGCAACATAAATTAAGGAAAACGTCAAATGACGTTAATAACAACATTGAGAAGTCGGGAGCAGTCCTAGGAACAGGTGTAACCCCTTATTCGTTGTGTATTGTGTTCGCTACATAGTCTTGCACGTGATTTGTGTCCTTACCGGCGTCGAGAATTACGCTACGCCTTGTTTTTCAAACATTATATCTAACACGTTACCAAACATCGTCCTGAAATTTGGTTAACGTTCCATCTTCCAACGTGCCGTTCTCATATAAGCCTCGAAACTAATGAGATTATCTTCATTATTGTGAATGATGGTATATGTCACAAACTGTCCTAACAGCCACATCACGGTGTTGTTCTTGGTAGCTGGAAAATGTTTCGTGTCCGGCCAGAGCAGGATGTCGGTGCAGTGGCTGGCTGGGCTGCTGCGGGTAATCAGGCCCAGCATCTGCTGCACCCATTTCCAGTTAATGAGATGGCCGCCACAAGTGAAGCGATGGCGTAAGGTGTCGACCAGACCACAGTCGACCCATTTATCACTGTCACATAAGCCGATTCTATGCAACCTTTCATTAGTGGGTATAACATCGTTTACCACTTTATACCATGTGGACGCCACCTCAGCAGTGTGGACGGTTAAACTTATGTTGTCCCAAGCTGCCTTCCAATGAACATTCGGGTATTTAAGTTGAATGGGATTCCGTACTATTGGAGATGTCCATCTTTTTAATAACAGGTGCGTCGTCGGTAAATCCTGCGTGAAATAATGTCCATCAATATAGCTTACTTCAAGAAAAAACTACTTGACATGTCGTAGTTTGTAATGCATTTTACCTACATCAATGGGTGGGTGCATGTCTGTGGGTTGTAAGGTTCGGAACAGCCAACTGGTTACGCTGAGAGGTTCCTTGTCCAACAAGTGGGTGGTTCGTTTAATATACAGGGTGATTCAAAAAGAATACCACAACTTTAAAAATGTTTATTTAATGAAAGAAACATAATATAACCTTCTGTTATACATCATTACAAAGAGTATTTAAAAAGGTTTTTTTTCACTCAAAAACAAGTTCAGAGATGTTCAATATGGCCCCCTCCAGACACTCGAGCAATATCAACCCGATACTCCAACTCGTTCCACACTCTCTGTAGCATATCAGGCGTAACAGTTTGGATAGCTGCTGTTATTTCTCGTTTCAAATCATCAATGGTGGCTGGGAGAGGTGGCCGAAACACCATATCCTTAACATACCCCCATAAGAAAAAATCGCAGGGGGTAAGATCAGGGCTTCTTGGAGGCCAGTGATGACGTGCTCTGTCACGGACTGCCTGGCGGCCGATCCATCGCCGCGGGTAGTTGACGTTCAGGTAGTTACGGACAGATAAGTGCCAATGTGGTTGATTGTGGAATTTGCAGCTCTCTGCTAGCTCTGCGAGTCGATTTTCCTGGGCTGCGAACAAATGCTTGCTGGATGCGTGCTACATTTTCATCACTCGTTCTCGGCCGTCCAGAACTTTTCCCTTTGCACAAACACCCATTCTCTGTAAACTGTTTATACCAACGTTTAATACACCACCTATCAGGAGGTTTAACACCATACTTCGTTCGAAATGCACGCTGAACAACTGTCGTCGATTCACTTCTGCAATACTCAATAACACAAAAGCTTTCTGTTGAGCGGTCGCCATCTTAGCATCAACTGACGCTGACGCCTAGTCAACAGCGCCTCAAGCGAACAAATGTACAACTAAATGAAACTTTATAGCTCCCTTAATTCGCTGACAGATAGTGCTTAGCTCTGCCTTTTGTCGTTGCGGAGTTTTAAATTCCTAAAGTTGTGGTATTCTTTTTGAATCACCCTGTATAACGCAGTGCACTTTCCGTTAATGTTAGGCATGTTGAGTCCGCCGGCCTGTCTGGAAGACGTCAGCGTGGTGTATTTCACTTTGAACAGATGCCCTTGCCAAATAAATCTCTTAGAGAGTTTCATCACGTGTTTGGCCTGCACCTTGGGGACTGGAAGTATTTGGGCCGATAGTAGACTTTACTGAACATTTAACAGCTGAGGAGTCGTATGCGTTGGAGAATGTCAACGGACCGCCAATTGTTTTCATAGATGGCACCTTTCATTTTATTGGTGACCTGCTTCCAATTTTTTGCATTCATTTTTAGCGGGCATTTGTCGGTAATCATCCCCAGAGTGGTGTGGGTTTCGACACGCTTCGCCCAAGGTACAGTGACTGCGTCGAATCCCCTAATGTTGACAAAGGTGCATTTATCGGCGTTGATTTTAGCACCGCATGCACGACAGTACTCGTCTACTGCGGTCTTGAGGGTCGATACGTCTCCGTCGTTGCGCAGTAACACTCCGACTTCGTCGGCTTAAGCACGAATCACGAAGGACGTCTCGGCGAGCGAAAGGCCTGCAAGTTTGTCATGAATAGAGCGTAAGAGCGGCTCGAGCGATAAAACAAATAACATCATGGAGAGAGGGCTCCCCTGCGGCACTCCTCGTTGGACCTCGATGGGTTGCGTAAGCTCCCCATTTACGCTGACTGGTTGTAATGCCCGCGACGAAATGTTGCACGACATTTATAACCCGTTGCTCAAAACCACAACGCTGCAGTAGCTGTAGGAGGTACTCGTGGAGGACGCGATCAAATGCCTTGCAATGCGAGATTCACGTTAGTGACTGGCGCTATGGCTATTACATCTCTATATTCCGAAAGGGGCGTCGAAATAGTGCGTCCAGGGAAGCATGATTGATGGTTGTAAATCACTTGCTTCATTAATGGAGACAATCTACTGTTGAGTGCTCTGGCGAAGGTTTTGCAATCAAAATTGAGTAAAGTAATCGGTCGGAAGTTATCTAAGGTTTTTCGGTGTTTGCTTTTTGGTATCACTACAATTCGACCTTCCTTCACTTCGGCCGGCACGTCACTCCCTCGCATCACTTCATTGAGAATATCTGTAAATGCGTGTCCGATTATGGGCCAGAAGCGCACATAAAATTCCCGTGGCAAACCATCAGGGCCAGGGGCTTTATTCGATGGCGAGCCAGAAATCAGTTCAAGGACTTCGTCTGGAGCAAAATCGTGTACGACCGCCGAGTTGTCCGCAGGCGTGACTACGGTGGGCAGAGCACGCACGTTATCGCCGCCGCATCACCATATGTATCACACTGCGAGTACAGATCCGTGAAGCACCGGTAAACTGCAGTAAGAATATCACTCTGTCGGGTCAAACGGAGTCCATCATCTGTGTCCAGCTCCCCGATAAAAGCTCGCTTGCGATTGGAACGATGTTTTATGAGGTGATACAGCGGTGCAAGTTCATCCTCTTGTAGCGATTTTGCTTTAGATCTGATCTTCAGTACTTCAAGCTGCGTTCGCTTTATGCTTATAAGCTTCGCCTTTAATTGTGTGATGGTCGTCACCTGCGTGTTGGTTGGTGACGTAGTCGCATACAACTCTCGCAGAACTGTCTGGTAAAAATCAATCGTGCGTTTGACATCTTGCGCCCTTTGCCAACTGTAGTTTCTTAAGGATAATCGCATTTTCCGTTTGACCATAGCATCCCACCAGGCTATCTTGCTCGGATATCTGCAGCATTGATTGAGACAACCCGCCCATGTTGTGGAGATGACATCTTGTAGCGCGGCATCGGCGAGAATATAAACATTTAGTCTCCACGGAATCCTATGCCATTTAGTATGCTGTTTGGCCAGATTTATCGTGACACAGAGGGTGCAGTGGTCGGAGAAACCAGCCGGAATGACATCGGCGTCCAGAACATGTTGGCAAATGTTCTCAGAGATGTACAAACGGTCTAGACGGCTACATGCGGTGGCGGTCAAGTACGTGTACTTTACCAGGGTAGGAAATTTTAGTTCCCACGCATCCTTCAGCTGCAGGTGACGCACCAGATCATGTAGTTCCATACAGTAATTAAAGTTTGGCGATTGATATTTCCTGTGGATCACACAGTTAAAATCACCACTAATTATCAACTGGGTTGGGTTGCGGCGTAACAAATAGATAATGTATTGTTTAAAGAAGTTAGCTTTTTCTGATTTTAGGGTCGTTCCAGATGGAGCATATACAGGGTGTTTCAAAAATGACCGGTATATTTGAAACGGCAATAAAAACTAAACGAGCAGCGATAGAAATACACCGTTTGTTGCAATATGCTTGGGACAACAGTACATTTTCAGGCGGACAAACTTTCGAAATTACAGTAGTTACAATTTTCAACAACAGATGGCGCTGCAAGCGATGTGAAAGATATAGAAGACAACGCAGTCTGTGGGTGCGCCATTCTGTACGTCCTCTTTCTGCTGTAAGCGTGTGCTGTTCACAACGTGCAAGTGTGCTGTAGACAATATGGTTTATTCCTTAGAACAGAGGATTTTTCTGGTGTTGGAATTCCACCGCCTAGAACACAGTGTTGTTGCAACAAGACGAAGTTTTCAACGGAGGTTTAATGTAACCAAAGGACCGAAAAGCGATACAATAAAGGATCTGTTTGAAAAATTTCAACGGACTGGGAACGTGACGGATGAACGTGCTGGAAAGGTAGGGCGACCGCGTACGGCAACCACAGAGGGCAACGTGCAGCTAGTGCAGCAGGTGATCCAACAGCGGCCTCGGGTTTCCGTTCGCCGTGTTGCAGCTGCGGTCCAAATGACGCCAACGTCCACGTATCGTATCATGCGCCAGAGTTTACACCTCCATCCATACAAAATTCAAACGCGGCAAACCCTCAGCGCCGCTACCATTGCTGCACGAGAGACATTCGCTAACGATATAGTGCACAGGATTGATGATGGCGATATGCATGTGGGCAGCATTTGGTTTACTGACGAAGCTGATTTTTACCTGGACGGCTTCGTCAATAAACAGAACTGGCGCATATGGGGAACCAAAAAGCCCCATGTTGCAGTCCCATCGTCCCTGCATCCTCAAAAAGTACTGGTCTGGGCCGCCATTTCTTCCAAAGGAATCATTGGCCCATTTTTCAGATCCGAAACGATTACTGCATCACGCTATCTAGACATTCTTCGTGAATTTGTGGCGGTACAAACTGCCTTAGACGACACTGCGAACACCTCGTGGTTTATGCAAGATGGTGCCCGGCCACATCGCACGGCCGACGTCTTTAATTTCCTGAATGAATATTTCGATGATCGTGTGATTGCTTTGGGCTATCCGAAACATACAGGAGGCGGCGTGGATTGGCCTCCCTATTCGCCAGACATGAACCCCTGTGACTTCTTTCTGTGGGGACATTTGAAAGACCAGGTGTACCGCCAGAATCCAGAAACAATTGAACAGCTGAAGCAGTACATCTCATCTGCATGTGAAGCCATTCCGCCAGACACGTTGTCAAAGGTTTCGGGTAATTTCATTCAGAGACTACGCCATATTATTGCTACGCATGGTGGATATGTGGAAAATATCGTACTATAGAGTTTCCCAGACCGCAGCGCCATGTGTTGTTGAAAATTGCAACTACTGTAATTTCGAAAGTTTGTCTGCCTGAAAATGTACTGTTGTCCCAAGCATATTGCAACAAACGGTGTATTTCTATCGCTGCTCGTATAGTTTTTATTGCCGTTTCAAATATACCGGTCATTTTTGAAACACCGTGTATATTGACGAGGGTGACATCAAAAATTTGGCAAGCTATGCCTCTACCGGAGTCCAACATTTCGATATTGCTCACTGGGATTCCGTCTCGCGATAGAATGGCCGTACCTATACCCCCGTCCGCCGCGGTGTTTACGATTGTTGCAAATCCTGATACATGAAAACTTAAGATAGACACTTCCTGTAACAGAACTATATCAGCTTCGGACTCATAGATAAACTGCCGTAGCATTGCTAATTTTAAATCTGTCCTAACTCTGTTGATGATTAGAGACAAAAACTTATAAGCTTGACTCATGATCGTCAGAGACGTGTGGGTGTTGGGAAGCGTAGGAGGCCCAGTCCATCTCACCGTCGGACTTGGAACCTACATCCGCAGGTTTTGTACCAGTTCTTGCGCTGACTTTACTTTTTGGCTTATTTCCAGCCACGGAGTCACTTGGTTTAACTTTATTTTGCCGTCGCACAGTCGTCCGAAGTGTCATAGAAGACGGCGGAGTCGGCGAGTCGTGGCTGTAAGCAGTATGTGAAAGTCCTGTCTTCGGAACGGGTGACGGCAAGTCCGAAGACGCGGCTTCAGCAGGCTCACTGTGTTTGGTTGGAGCCGCACTGGCTGTTTGTATATAGCTTTCCGGTTCCTCGAGTTGTTTGGAAGCAGTTCCGAGGAGGCAGGTGTTTATGTTATGCTCTTCAGCGCGCGCATCATCCTCTGAGTTTACGATGTGCAGTTGACTGACTGCCGCCTCTTGTCTGCTGACCACCTGTGGCCAGGCGAGAAGCGGCATCGGAACGGATTGCTGTAAACACTCGACTGCACTCGTATTGACAGTTTCTGCGTCGGGAGTTTCAATGTGAATGTGGCGGGTCGTAACTGAGCCATCCGACATAAGCGTGTCTTGCGTGGAGGCCCGTGAGTCCGCGTCATCGGTTTGATCTTTTATGACCAGGTCACCGGAGCCACTACCGTCACTTGTACGGCGTCGTTTGTTACCGACAGATAATGCAACACCGGCGGCTAAGGGGTGACTGGCCACAGGTTTCAGAGGTACGGGTGGGAAGGCGCCGTTACCGAGATCGTTGTCCTCTGACACAGATGCGTTTGGTTGGGAGTCAATCACAGAACGCGCCTGATTTTGAGTTAGGACATCAGCCAGTGTTAATCTCTGTCGTTGTTGCAGATTGTTTCGAAGTACGACAACGCGCCGTGGGCAATCATCTCGTAAATGGCCACCCGTGTTACAAATAAAACAAGTGCCTACTTGTCCATCGTAAATGACATGAGCCTTATAAACACAAACCATTATATAGGATGGGATATTGACTTTAACGGCCATGTCAACTGAGCGAACCCCACTATAACATTGGAGTTTGTGACGGCTTGACCAAATGGTTGAAATGGCTCTGAGCACTATGGGACTTAATATCTATGGTCATCAGTCCCCTACTTAAACCTAACTAATCTAAGGACAGCACACAACACTCAGTCATCACGGGGCAGAGAAAATCCCTGACCCCGCCGGGAATCGAACCCAGGCGCGGGAAGCGAGAACGCTACCGCACGACCACGAGCTGCGGACCAGCTTGACCATTTTTCGTTTCTAATCCGTCGGATGTCACCGTATTTGGCGAGGACATCTCTAAGAAAACAATTCTCAACCACAGGTGGCAAACTGAACACTCGCACCTGTTTAAAGTCAATATCAGCGTTAGTTATTGAAACTGTACTCACCGACTGATCACGATGTCGGAACTCTGCTTTCCCACCAGTATTCAGCAAAATTTTCTCCAGTTGTATCTGGTCTAAAAACTTCTCAAATAAACTTCATTCCGCCACGTCATAATATGCTGTGTGGACCTGGTCGGACTTGATGCCAATGATATCTACTATCCAGTCACGGATTTCTAGAGAACTCGGTTGCACATTCCTGGACGATTTCTCAAATGCAAAACACAGGGTATTCTTACGTGGTACACTGGGAGCCATAACTGCACTATATGAGCGACCGAGACCGCTGTGAGTGAATTAAGAAGCTTGTGTACGACGGTAGTGAAGAAACACTGAGAATATCACAGGTCACAATCCAAGAATTTCTATAAACACGGCTTGTGGCGCTACGACTACGCGGAAGTACCGACACGTCCGGTCGCTGTCGCGTCCCAAGCAGAACTGACTATATTAGGTTTACAATAATTCATAATACATGTTACCATTACAGTTTCTGTAATAATAGAACCTTCCCTACAGATGTTCATACGAGATTTATAGGTCAGTTTATAAGGCTCTGTAGTAGAATGTAAAACGTTGTCATGCTGGCTACTTTAATTAACTTACAATAGTAAAGTATAAAATTAATTCATAGCAAAAATTTTATCTGACGCGTGCGTAATAGGAGTTTGATTCTATACGTCTCGCGCATGCGCGCCGCCCTCTGTGAGGCAGACCGCGAAGCCCTCGCGGTCCGCAGTCTCTAGTCACACGACGAGGCCCATACAACGGGTTCAAAATGGCTCTGAGCACTATGGGACTTAACATCTGAGGTCATCAGTCCCCTAGAACTTAGAACTACTTAAACCTAACTAACCTAATGACATCACACACATCCATGCCCGAGGCAGGATTCGAACCTGCGACCGTAGCGGTCACGCGGTTCCAAACTGAAGCGCTTAGAACCGCACGGCCACAATGGCCGGCCACACAACGGGCTTAAAGTGAATTTGCTACAGCTTGTTTAATAGAAGTGACAAAACCTTAAGGTTATGCATCAAGTTTTATTAAGTTGATTTAGGACATGGCTTGTTTTAGGCATACATTTCAATAATATTTTATGTAAGTACAGGGCTATTACAAATGATTGAAGCGATTTCATAAATTCACTGTAGCTCCATTCATTGACATATGGTCACAACAAACTACAGATACGTAGAAAAACTCATAAAGTTTTGTTCGGCTGAAGCCGCACCTCAGGTTGCTGCCGCCAGAGCGGTCGAGAGCGCAGTGAGACAAAATGGCGACAGGAGCCGAGAAAGCGTATGTCGTGCTTGAAATGCACTCACATCAGTCAGTCATAACTGTGCAACGACACTTCAGGACGAAGTTCGACAAAGATCCACCAACTGCTAACTCCATTCGGCGATGGTATGCGCAGTTTAAAGCTTCTGGATGCCTCTGTAAGGGGAAATCAACGGGTCGGCCTGCAGTGAGCGAAGAAACGGTTGAACGCGTGCGGGCAAGTTTCACGCGTAGCCTGCGGAAGTCGACGAATAAAGCAAGCAGGGAGCTAAACGTACCACAGCCGACGGTTTGGAAAATCTTACGGAAAAGGCTAAAGCAGAAGCCTTACCGTTTACAATTGCTACAAGCCCTGACACCCGATGACAAAGTCAAACGCTTTGAATTTTCGGCGCGGTTGCAACAGCTCATGGAAGAGGATGCGTTCAGTGCGAAACTTGTTTTCAGTGATGAAGCAACATTTTTTTTTAATGGTGAAGTGAACAGACACAATGTGCGAATCTGGGCGGTAGAGCATCCTCACGCATTCGTGCAGCAAATTCGCAATTCACCAAAAGTTAACATGTTTTGTGCAATCTCACGGTCCCCTTTTTCTTCTGCGAAAAAAACGTGACAGGGCACGTGTATCTGGACATGCTGGAAAATTGGCTCATGCCACAACTGGAGACCGACAGCGCCGACTTCATCTTTCAACAGGATGGTGCTCCACCGCACTTCCATCATGATGTTCGGCATTTCTTAAACAGGAGATTCGAAAACCGATGGATCGGTCGTGGTGGAGATCATGATCAGCAATTCATGTCATGGCCTCCACGCTCTCCCGACTGAACCCCATGCGATTTCTTTCTGTGGGGTTATGTGAAAGATTCAGTGTTTAAACCTCCTCTACCAAGAAACGTGCCAGAACTGCGAGCTCGCATCAACGATGCTTTCGAACTCATTGATGGGGACATGCTGCGCCGAGTGTGGGAGGAACTTGATTATCGGCTTGATGTCTGCCGAATCACTAAAGGGGCACATATCGAACATTTGTGAATGCCTAAAAAAAACTTTTTGAGTTTTTGTATGTGTGTGCAAAGCATTGTGAAAATATCTCAATTAATAAAGTTATTGTAGAGCTGTGAAATCGCTTCAATCATTTGTAATGACCCTGTGCTACACGTTGCATCCTGTAGGAAGACCATATCTAATATAACTTAGTAGCACATTATAATATTAACTTTTTGCTGGTTCTAACGTTGAAACCTAGGTAAACGATAAAGTTAACCTGCAACTGTAGGCTGTATATTCTTATATAAACAATATCAGTAGCTGTCGCTGCATAAAAATGTTAAAAATTATGCCCTTCTCTTTCATACCTTTCTTCACGAAGTACTTAATCACTGCTGGAATCTCGATTTTTTTCCATTTTCGCAAATCAATACGCGGGAACAACAGAGCCACATCACCGCTACAGTTCTCTTCCAAGAGCACTAACGTGGCACGTGTTTGTAGGGAACAGTCCAATAAATATCACGTGAACAACTCGTTGCGCTAGTGCTGACCTCTCGTGCTGATTCTGAAAACTTTTCAGACCACCCTCGTACATTAGAAGGAAGAGGTAAAATCGAGGGCAAAACCACATATCGCTCTTTAAATGATAATTATATTTCAAGAAATGACTTATGTATATGAACTTACTTTTTCCTCTCAACTGTATCTTAGCTCGAGATTCTTCTTCCTCTATTCAGAATCCAAAGTCATAACGAATTTCTCACGAAGGAGCTGAAAATGACGCTTACTATTGTACATCTTCCATGCGTAAGCATTACAAAAAAGACGCAGAGGGCCGTTTTGTGTCTCAATAGGAAAGTAATATTCTTCCCGCTGCAGGTTAACGTCTAGGGACTTAACTGATTTTCGCTTTGAGGATCTTAACTCCACCTCAGCCATTGTCCTCACACTCATTTAGCCGTAGCACCAATGTACAAGAGGCTTCTGTACCGACAACTCGAACGACACGAAGTACACAGGCTCATCATGCAGTATGCCAGCACTCATAACGAAGGAATGGTAGAAGAGAAGAGTAGGGGGAGCTGTTGACTGACAGCGTCCGCGGGCAAGCAGTGCGGGCGCATACGACAGCCCGCGCCGGCATTTGCTCACACGTGTTTTAGAATGTTATTCTCGTCGTCAGTTGTTATGATGACAGGTGGCCAATGCTAAATAGAAACATATATTGCAGGTTTGGCAGTGAAGTCGGTAAGGAGCTGGCTGTGAAGTCTGTATCTGCAACGACTGAAATAATTAGTAGTCGTTGGTAAAAAATAATATACACTACTGGCCATTAAAATTGCTACACCACGAAGATGACTTGCTACAGACAAGAAATTTAACCGACAGGAAGAAGATGCTGTGATATGCAAATGATTAGCTTTTCAGAGTATTCACACAAGGTTGGCGCCGGTGGCGACACCTACAACGTGCTGACATGAGGAAAGTTTCCAACCGATTTCTCATACACAAACAGCAGTTGACCGGCTGTAACGGATCGTGCAGCCACGTCGCGACCCCTGAGTCAAGAGATGGGGACGTTTGCAGGACAACAACCATCTGCACGAACAGTTCGACGACGTTTGCAGCAGCATGGACTATCAGCTCGGAGCCCATGGCTGCGGTTACCCTTGAAGCAGCATCACAGACAGGAGCGCCTGCGATGGTGTACTCAACGACGAACCTGGGTGCACGAATGGCAAAACGTCATTTTTTCTGATAAATCCAGGTTCTGTTTACAGCATCATGATGGTCGCATCCGTGTTTGGCGACATTGCGATGAACGCACATTGGAAGCGTGTATTCGTCATCGCCATACTGGCGTATCACCCGGTGTGATGGTATGGGGTGCCATTGGTTTCACGTCTCGGTCACCTCTTGTTCGCATTGACGGCACTTTCAACAGTGGACGTTAAATTTGAGATGTGTTACGACCCGTGGCTCTACCCTTCATTCGATCCCTGCGAAACCCTACATTTCAGCAGGATAATGCAAGACCGCATGTTGCAGGTCCTGTACGGGCCTTTCTGGATACAGAAAATGTTCGACTGCTGCCCTGGCCAGCACGTTCTCCAGATCTCTCACCAACTGAAAAGGTCTGGTCAATGGTCACCAAGAAACTGGCTTGTCACAATACGACAGTCACTACTCTTGATGAGCTGTGCTACCGAGTTGAAGCTGCATGGGCAGCTGTACCTGTACACGCCATCCAAGCTCTGTTTGACTCAATGTCCAGGCGTATCAAGGCCGATATTACGGCCAGAGGTTCTGGGTACTGATTTCTCACGATCTATGCACCCAAATTGCGTGAAAATTTAATCACATGTCAGTTCTAGTATAATATATTTGTCCAATGAATAACCGCTTGTCATCTGCATTTCTTCGTGGTGTAGCAATTAAAATGGCTTGTGGTGTATATTGTAGCTTGTGTTACAGGCTTCTTCATATGCTGCATACTTATAATTACAAACGTATCTACAGAGGTATTTCTTATGCCATACTTGGTTAAACGCTTTGTTAGAGGTTGCTTCCTATCAGCTGAAGGCTATGCTACATTCCTAGTTGACGTCCGGATGCAAGAGTGGACGAGAGCTCGCTAGATACTTGTCACAGCCGCGGAGCGGCGCTAGTCGCGACTCGCGGGTCCAGCGATACCTATTACGGACCGCGGTCGATATCTGCAAACCCTAACAAGTGTGGTATCGAACGTTGATACCATATTCCTCCCCCGCAAATCTGGGAACGGCCGTTGAATATGCTTACGGCCGGCGGGTGGAGGACCTCATGCTGACGTAGTTGAGGAGGTGGGGAGCCTGACTACAGGTGAGGCATGCCCACCCGCACCCTGCCACTCGGACCGAGGGGAGGCAGGAAACGCCTGGACACCTGCTCCAGGGTGCACGTCAACGTGAGGTGTCTGCGCTTCAACAACAAGCGAGGAGCCGAAGGGTCGACCTCCATCGGGTCGGGGCACCCGACCGGCAACAATGACTGGAAACCAGGAAGTGCAGACTTCTACTGCGGTGGACGGCGTTGTAACCGGAACGTCACTGTGCCCTATCACAGTTGAAGGCACCTGGTCCATGTGGTCATCAGATCGCCTCAGCGATGCTGGGCACTGCAGCCGACTCCGGCGCGAGACATAGCGCCCGCGCTGGGGCGTCTTCACGTGGCAAAGGCGAAGCTACGGGCGCTGGCACCCGGGGGCGAGGAGAGCAAGGAAGAGGTCCCCACGGGGGCAGAACCGTCGGCGCCGACACTGGAAACATAGGGCAAGCGGCAGAGACCTCACGACTGAAGAGGCGCAGCTGATTCTGATGCCTGCGCACCTCACCAGATAGACCTGATATGACAAACATAGCGCGGCCAAGACGGCGAAGAATGTGCCCGTTCAACCACTGGCGATTGCCGCGGAAATGACGAAAATAGACAATATCATCTGGCAAGAATTTGTGGGTCTGCCATCGCAAAGAAACCCGGCGCGGAGGGTGCAACAAATTCATCAGAGTACGGTGAGGACGACCATGCAACAATTCAACAGGCGAAGCACCGTCTGAGATCGGTACGAAGATAAAAACAACAAAATAACGTCCTCGCGAGAATGAGAGTCGCGTAATTTAGACATTTGCGACTTAAACGTCCGAACGAATCTTTCAGCGGCTCCGTTCGATTGAGGACAGAACGGTGCTGAAGTTAAATGCTGAATACCGTTAGATTCACAAAAGGTTTCGAACTCTGTAGACACAAATTGAGGTCCATTGTAGGGGGACAATGGCTTGTGGCAATCATTCTATGCAAAAGATAGAGGACAAGGCTTTGATGGTAGCAGACGATATCGTTGATGACATGCGAACAACAGATGGAAAGCCGGCCGGTGTGGCCGAGCGGTTCTAGGCGCTTCAGTCTGGAACCGCGCGACCACTACGGTCGCAGGTTCGAATCCTGCCTCGGGCATGGATGTGTGTGATGTCCTTAGGTTAGTTAGGTTTAAGTAGTTCTAAGTTCTAGGGGACTGATGACCTCAGCTGTTAAGTCCCATAGTGCTCAGAGCCATTTGAATCATTTTTGATCAAATGGAAAACCGCTAAAAGAATCAACAAGAATTAACCATCGTGCGTCCCATAAAAGGACCAGCGAAATCTAAATGCTAGCGATTCCATGGCAAAGTTGCCAGAGGCCAAGAGAAAATTTCTGCAGTGGTGCAGATTGCTTTTAGGCACACACAGAATTAGAAGAACAAACCGTGGTTATGCAAAACAACACTTAATACTGGGTCGTTAGCTGTTGCTGTGGCTGTGGCTATACGACGAAAGTCAACAGGAGAACTTTCTACAACATCGCCATTTTGCACATCGATGAACGTACAAGTCTGTTCGGAAGAGTCGAACAGCGTGTCTTTAGCTATTGGCAATCGGTATAACTCGTCGGCTTTACCGTGCTGGGCAGTAGGCCGATACAAGATGTCGTAACGGTACTGCGACAAAAATAGTGACCAACGAATTAATTTTTTAGCCGTATGCGGAGGCACGGGCTTTGATGGGTGAAACAAAGACGTCAAAGGCTTACAGTAGGCGATAGCTGTAAACTTGCGACCATGTAAGGAGTCGTGGAATTTTGTAACTCCAAAAACCAAAGCGATAGCTTCCTTCTCGATCTGCGAGTAGTTGCGCTCCGCAGAGCAGAGTAGCTTCGATGCAAATGCGATCAAGCGATAGCAAGACCAGCTCCGATCCCGAAATCAGAAGCGTCAACCATGAGGACAAGAGGTTTTGCAGGATCGAAGGGCGTAAGACATGTGCTAGATAACAATGCAGATTTAAGCTGCTAAAAGGCACGTTCGCATTCAGGCGACCAAATGAACGAAACGTTCTTTTGACACAGTCGATGTAATGGTGCTGCAAGGGATGATGTGTTAGTGAAAAACCTGTGACAATAACTGAGCTTGCCTAGAACTGGTTGCAAGTCTTTAACCGTCTTGGGTGCTGGTCGCTCTGATAGTGCTCTTAAATGATCCGGATTTGGATGAATGCCTTGAGAGTTTACCACATGCCCCAAGTAGGATAACTGTTGTGAGAAAAATGTACACTTGTCTTTACTGGGTCTAAGTCCATTTTCACGGAGAACTTCAAACTAATGTCTAAAATTCTGCAAATGTTCTTGCTGCGTAGAACCAGAAACTACGATGTCATATAGGTAATTACACACTGGAGGAATCAATGCACAAAGAATCTGTAAGTACTGCTCAAATAGTGCCGGTGCAGAGGCACATCCGAACGGAAGCGTTTTATATTTGTAGAGACCTAAATGCGTATTCACGACGGCAAAGGAAATGTTGCAACAAAAAGCTGAGGATTGATGGTGGCTTTAAAATCCACGCACAGTCGCAATTTGCCTGATCGTTTCGATAAGATACCCAATGGTGATGCCCATAGTTATTCTGTCACCGGTTCAGTCACCCCTTGATCCTCAAGTTCATGGAATGTTTTAGTAACTTCGGTCGAAGCGCGTGAGGCACTGTGCGAGTGTGGAAAAATTTAGGCTGTGCATTGTCCTTCAGTTCAATATGCGCCTGAAAATTGTTCGCGCAACCTAAACCTGGCGAAAAAATGTCAGCAAACTCTTGACATAGTTCAGAAACACTGTTTGTGGGAACACTTTCAGTGACGGATAGTACGTCAAAATGGTTCAAATGGTTCAAATGGCTCTGAGCACTATGGGACTTAAACTGCAGTGGTCATCAGTCCCCCAGAACTTAGAACTACTTAAACCTAACTAACCTAAGAACATCACACACATCCATGCCCAAGGCAGGATTCGAACCTGCGACCGTAGCGGTCGCGCGGCTCCAGACTGTAGCGCCTAGAACCGCTCGGCCACTCCGGCCGGCCGGATAGTACGTCATCGCGCACAGTTAAGGAAAATACATCAAATAAATCAAGACCAAAAATATTTACAGATGATGGTCAACACAGTACATGAAAAGAAACCACCTGAGTTTGTCCACGGTATGTCTCTGGCCAACTACATAGTCCTAATACCAGGATACTTTGACCACTGCGCTGGCCGCGGTGGCCGTGCGGTTCTAGGCGCTGCAGTCCGGAACCGTGGGACTGCTACGGTCGCAGGTTCGAATCCTGCCTCGGGCATGGATGTGTGTAATGTACTTAGGTTAGTTAGGTTTAAGTAGTTCTAAGTTCTAGGGGACTGATGACCAAAGAAGTTAAGTCCCATAGTGCTCAGAGCCCATTGACCACTGCAGGTAGCTAACATAACATTTGCGTTACACAATGGAGGTGAACCCAGCAATTCGTAAGCTTTACGATTCATTAGTGAAACAGACGCTCCAGTATCCAACTAAAAGGAATCTGTGCAAGTCGACAAAAAGTTTGTTCTACCGTCGGCGAAAAATGTCATTCTGAGAAGCAACGTTTACAGACAAATGTTCACGGGTTGGTTCAAATGGCTCTGAGCACTATGGGACTTAACTTCTGAGGTCATCAGTCCTCTAGAACTTAGAACTACTTAAACCTAACCAACCTAAGGACATCACACACATCCATGCCCGAGGCAGGATTCGAACCTGCGACCGTAGCTGTCGCGCGGTTCCAGACAATGTTGATGGGCAAATCGGGCGTGGCGGGAATACTTTTGTCGGCGTGCACTGGCATCACAAGAATAATCGGGCAAAGTCACAGGTACTATAGGCGAATTTACAACATATATTTCCATTGTGTGTGGCTCGTTGTGGTAGTAATTCTTATTGCGGGAACCGTTCCGGTGGAAGCTACTTTGTCCGGAAACGTGATACTGTTTTTCAGAATTCTGTCTTTTTAAGCACACTGTCTGGACATGTCCCGCTTTGTTGCAAAAATTAAACACGGCCTTGAGCGATGGGCAGTTCTGGCGCGAGTGCTGGGAATTAACACTGCGGGCATTATCACAACTCGGGCGGCTGCAGCCGGCGCTCACCTGGTGTCTGTTTTCTGGAAGTGAAATGGGCCGGCGTGCCTCGAGCCGGCACAGCGGCGTGTACACGTGATGCGCGCGCAGCTGGCTTGCTAACCTGACAGGCGTCAAGAGGCGATTCGAAAGAATTTGCAGCAAAGTCCGAAGTGTCCTGTCTGTTCAAAATGTCCAACATTTGTTCTAAAGTGGGTTTGGATAATTTAAGAATTTGCACTCGAATGCGTGTGTCTGACACGTTTTAAGCAATAGCGTCACATGCCATGATGTCAGAATATGATATTCCACAAGAACATGAAAGTTTGCAGTCGTGAGTGAGGCCTTGCAAAGTTGCTACCCACTCACGGTAATTCTGCTGAGATACACGTTTTGTGCGTAAAAATGCGTACCTTTTTGCCACAATGTTTATATTCTTCTTCTAATAATCGATCAATGCTTTAACAAGTTCTTCGTAACTGTGCTGTTCTGCCGAACTTCTCGGCAGTGCCGGCCTGAGTGGCCGTGCGGTTCTAGGCGCTACAGTCAGGAACCGTGCGACCGCTACGTCACAGTTTCGAATCCTGCCTTGGGCATGGATGTGTGTGATGTCCTTAGGTTGGTTAGGTTTAAGTAGTTCTATGTTCTAGGGGACTGATGACCTCAGAAGTTAAGTCCCATAGTGCTCAGAGCCATTTGAACCATTTTTTCTCGGGAGTAGTTTGAGGAGAATGCGGTACGAGGCCACGCTAACACAAGATAAAAGCGCATGCAGCCTCGTGTTACCTTGAACGTTGTATGCAGCCAGATGGTTTGAAAACTGCGCCTGCCACCCCTGCCAGCTCTCTACGCCGGCGTCGAGGGCGCGAAACGGCGGTGCTGTGACCCGCAGTACGGAGTACGGTCTGTTCCTGTGGAGCCGGTACGTGTGGCACAGCTTCTTGTTGTCCCTGGACGAGCTGGTTCAAATGACTCTGAGCACTATGGGACTTAACTTCTGAGGTCCCCTAGACTTAGAACTGCTTAAACCTAACTAACCGAAGGACATCACACACATCCATGCCCGATGCAGGATTCGAACCTGCGACCGTAGCAGTCCCACGGTTCCGGACTGCAGCGCCAGAACCGCACGGCCACCGCGTCCGGCTAAATAGAAACGTATATTGCAGGTTTAACAGTGAAGTCGGTAAAGAGCTGGCTGCATAGTCTGTATCTGTAACGACTTATATAATTATTAGTCGTTGGTAAACAATAATATACAGGGTCGTCCATTGATAGTGACCGGGCCAAATATCTCACGAAATAAGCATCAAACGAAAAAACTACAAAGAACGAAACTCGTCTAGCTTGAAGGGGGAAACCAGATGGCGCTATGGTTGGCCCGCTAGATGCCGCTGCCATAGGTCAAACTGATATCAACTGCGTTTTTTTAAAATAGGAACCCCCATTTTTTATTACATATTACCTACGTAATGTTCTACCGATGTTACTACAAGATGTTTCACTGCATGACAGAATGGCGATGTACTTCCAACATGATGGGTGTCCGGCATATAGCTCGCGTGCGGTTGAAGCAGTATTGAGTAGCATACTTCATGACAGTTGGATTGGTCGTCGAAGCACCACACCATGGGCTGCACGTTCACCGGATGTGACGTCCCCGGATTTCTTTCTGTGGTGAAAGTTGAAGGATATTTGCTATCGTGATCCACCGACAACACCTGACAACATGCGTCAGCGCATTGTCAATGTATGTGCGAAGATTACGGAAGGCGAACTACTCGCTGTTGAGAGGAATGTCGTTACACGTATTGCCAAATGCATTGCGGTTGACGGAGATCATTCTGAGCATTTATTGCATTAATGTGGTATTTCTAGGTAATCACGCTGTAACAACATGCGTTCTCAGAAATGGTAAGTTCACAAAGGTACATGTATCACATTGGAACAACCGAAATAAAATGTTAAAACGTACCTACGTTCTTTATTTTAATTTAAAAAACCTACCTGTTACCAACTGTTCGTCTAAAATTGTGAGCCATATGTTTGTGACTATTACAGCGCCATCTATCACAAAGCGAAAAAAGTGGTCCAAGTAAAACATTCGTATTTCATTACGTACTACACGAATATGTAATAAAAATTGGGGTTCCTATTTGAAAAAACGTAGTTGATGTCCGTTTGACCTATGGCAGCGCCATCTAGCGGGCCAACAATAGCGCCATCTGATTTCCCCCTTCAAGCTAGACGAGTTTCGTTCTTTGTAGTTTTTTCGTTTGATGCTTATTTCGTGAGATATTTGGCCCGGTCACGATCAATGAACCACCATGTATATTGTACGTAACTTGTGTTACAGGCTTCTTCATATGCTGCATACTTATAATTGCAAACATATCTACAGAGGCATTACTTATGCCATACTTGACTAAGCCCCTTGGTAGAGGTTGCTTCCTATCAGCTGAAGGCTATGCTACATTCCTAGTTGACGTCCCGTGTAAGAGTGGACGAGAGCTCGCTAGATACTTGTCACAAGCCGCGGGGCATACCTGTTACGGACCGCGCTCGATAGCTGCATCCCCTAACAAGGGTGGTATCTAACGTTGATACCACATAGAACGCTTAAAATACACGTTTTATTATAGTAGAAAATTTTGATGTATTTGATTAAACTTATATTCTTTGGTGTTGCTAAATATGGGTTACGGATGTTTTTGGTGCATTTATTTAAATATCAGACAAGGACAATGCACTTCAAAGCCCCTATTACACGATGCGCCTAAACGGTACACCTATGCACCAGCGCTCCAAGCGTGTATATCTGTAACTAAAGACTGGTTCACGTCGACCTATTACACCATCCACGCGGGATATGCCTGGCACACGTGCGCAATAGACGGTAATAATGCACGGAATGCAACTAGAACTGTCTGATCTCTTGTAAAGTCGTTAATGATATCGCGCGAAACACTAGGGGCACTGTATGATATATTGGAACGTCATTCATTCAAATTATTTCTGTGACCTCAAGGTTCCTATTTAATGAGAAATTCTTTTCTTATCATTTATTTGTTAAGTAATTATTATTCTCTTATTTGGGGTACTACTGTTCTGAATTGTAGACTCAACAGTTAGTTTTACATTACGACACTTTATTACACAGGTATATCTACATCTAAATTTACATTTGTACGGCATTTTGCACATGGAGGACCCACTTATTTTTGGAGCTAGTGCTCTGGCAGTGACAGTAAATCTTCGGATTAGGACAGAACGACGATATATATATATATATATATAATATATATATATATATATATATATATATATATATATATATATATATATGCTACTCAGAATTTTGCAGTCCTTGTTTGTCACGCTGGGCAAAACTGCATGGACTGTCTCACCTATCACTGCCAGTTTCTCTTTCCTGGCATGCTGAAATAAAACAAGAGACGCAATCACATAAGCATGAACTTTCGTAAGCAAAGGCAATACGATGCAAATCGAAAATCAGCGTGTAACGTTATATGCATATTACTCAGAAATGAACGATTGCCGACTACCTTATTATGACAAAGCGGGTCGTGCGGATCGTACATACACCGTTCCTCTTTGTATGCCTGAATTAACACGCTTAAAGCCTCTTTGCTCCATTCTGTTTCTAGAATACGATACAGTCAATAGAGAAAGTGCTTCATCAAAGAGCTAGTATAAAAGAAAGTCTACTGGTAAAAAAAAAAAAAAAAAAAAACCGTTTTCTTCTGCATTTATGAAAATCTACTTACTGAAAAATGAAGATAATCCCCAACACGAAAATCTGAAACTATAGTTCAATTCTTTTATCTTGGCGGCTCGCGCATGCCCGCTCAGACGCGGGAGATTGTTGCGTTGCCAGTTGCAAACGACGCACACGCCAAGAGAAGCAGCGTCATAGTATAGTATAGTTCGCAAACTTACGTTTAGGGCGGAGCGCGCAGTTTATGAAGTAAAGCCACCACTGCCACATTAACCCTTTCGCTGCTACAGAGACGTGCTCCCCGCAGTCCGCGCTGTGCGCGATTTTGTCATCACTACACTGCTTGCCTGTGCAGACACATGGTGTTCCGACTGCTTTGACACACTTATCATTCGATTTCACAAAAACAATTTGGCCCAAAAACTTGATTTTTACCAATCTTCTTGACTGATACCTTCCCCCCATAAATAACTTTAATTTTGTTTCGATGTTCTACACAGTTATTGTGCAGCATTAAATGTAGTAAACCATTGCACGAAATTTAGAAGAGTTTGCAGAGGTAAAAGTCCATAGCGTATACTTCCTGTATGGTCGATTTTAGTTGCCACAATGTGAAGAATGAAATGTGGACAAGATACCTAAATTTCATATAAAATTTACTGTATAACAATATCTCATTTAATTTAAGTACCAGATAGGTATCGTATGTAATTCTGACAAATATTCCGTCTTTCGCGACTGTAATAAAAGTTTAATTTACACTGGGCGCGTTTGGCTTTATTTTAAAGCACTTCCATCAAATCAAAAGGCAGTACACAAAATACATAAAAAAACCAAAAACTGTGGACTTACAAAAACATTAGGACTTGAATATACTGTGTATCAGTGAAGTGCTATGAGCTATGTCAAATATAATTTTTGTGTGTGGCACACACAAACAGCATTTATTTGCTAAAACACTGATCAGCCGACACAAACGTTGATTATTGTGTTACCACAGCACAAAACTACGAAAGGTTACTTGGCAATGGAGGAGACAAAGTACTTGCCCACTGAAGATGCTTCAAAAGAGAAAAATGTGTCTGGTCTAAATAAGACGCTTATTACAGTTGCAGAAGAGGAATATATTTCAAATTCTGCTCTAAATAATACTTTTAATACTGTCGCAAAAGAATATATCTCAATATGAATAGTAAAATAGCGACTGCAGAAGAGAAGATATACAAACGAAACAGATAACATGAATATTATATGTGTGCCTTTTCACTGTTTTTAACTGCTGTGAAAAGAAATATTGGAGGACAAAATTAGAAAAACCGAAAACCTATTATGGTTATAATGAAGAGGCAAAGCACCAGAAATTTCAAAAAATTACATTCAAACGAATAAAATTCATGAAGTAAGACACTTCGATATTGTCTTTAAATAAAGAAAATATTAAACACCGATAATCGTTTGAAGTCAGAACCTTTCCATTAGCAGTCAAACACCTTAACCATTACACTAACACAGCTTGTCATTCAACAACACTCATGGAGGACTCTAAAATATCATGCAATATATCGACAAACACTGTTGGTATGACTATGAATTACTCACGTTTCGTCGAAGTACAATAGTAAATAAACAATTACTGTTGTTCTTTATTGTGAAAAAGTGGTTCATGAGAATGATACACTTTTCCTTGCTATCGCCTGAATTAGGAGGCTTATTGCCTGTTTGGTTTAATTAAGTAATAGAATGTGAAGCAATTAGTATGAAGAATGCTTTTTCTAAACTTTCTATAAAAGAAAGTCTGCTATCAAGACATTGCTTTTGCTCTATTATTTTATTTATGACTGAATGTTTCTAAAACTGAAGACACTCCTCTGTGCTCTGCACTGCAGTCGAGCTCTGGCAATGTCGTTTGGCTGACTGTGTTTTGTGACGTCAGATGCGCAGGGTGAACCTAAACTCAGCCGCCGTCGTAAATGACGCGCACTTTAGCCAATAGCCACCTACTAGTAAGCAAATAACATGCAGAAAGCACTGCAGTACTCCCTTCTGCCAATGCGCGAGTTATCACTGCCTAGTACGCATGCGCGGATTGCCGGCAGTTTAGAACTGCTCTCTATTCTGGCGCGCTGATAATGTGTCTGCTAATTTATGTAGTTTCACCTGTTCTCCCGATAGATAGCTGTCGATCTAGACCAGTACCGTGCGCGGCGGATCGTCGTGTAATACAATGTAGTACAGCCACGTACAATACTTCGCACACCGCAGTGCCACCGTCCACAAGCGAGAGCGAGTCGACGGACACGAGACCAGCCAACGGCAGTACTGTTGTCCACGCTGCCCGCCTCCAAAAATGGTTCAAATGGCTCTGACAAGGAGACGGCACGACCGTGGGGGCGGGCATTTGTTCGAAATTTTGTGTGGTGAAAGAGGACCTCTAACACCTCATGTGGTTAAAATATTAGGACGCACTACCCGGAAAATCCTGGGAAAAATCGTTCCAAAGCTTCTTAGGTGCCTTATGAGTATAAGATGTTAGTCCATTGCCGAGCCGCCGTATGGCCTAGATGTTTAGGTCTCAGAGTCTTGTGGCAGAGGTCTCGGGTTCGATTCCACCTCTGGCACTTTTTTTTTCATTTTCTTTTGTTATTCCACCAATTATTCAGAAAGTTTTCCAAACCTACATTATCTTTAAAAAATTAGTTACATTATTGAATAAAAATTATTTTCTTTTTGTCCAACAACACAATTCATGATGGTGGGTTTTCCATTTTTAATTGGAAATTATATGAGGGGAAACATTGGGTTTTTAATCAGAATAACAAAGTCGATTGGGAAACATTTAGTTTTAATACATATAATAATTATAAACAAGAACCACAGTGGTAATTATTGTAAAAAAAATCAAAGCAATAATTTTTGCGACATCTTGCACAACATATAAAGGCGGATTTTTTTCTCAATCACAGTGCGTTTGCAATAAATCTGTACAAAACCATGCCCCATTAACATTTACGAAAATGTTTTGAGTTTCTGATAATTTTGAGGTAAACCAGGCATATTGAATCATGTCTCGGAATACTGGTGACGATAATTGACGGTGAATTATAGAATGAATTTTTACACGGTCTTCTCGGGAATTAATTTCACGATTCTTCTGTAACAATGCGCTGCAATTTTGCAAGCAACAGAAGAAAAAAAATGGCCAGAGGAGGAATCGAACCCGAAACCTCTGGCGTAAGGGTCCGAGCGCTAACCATGCCTTTTCTTTTCTTTTTTTTCCAGAACTCATGTTGTTCGTTGTATCTGGTCGGGGCGGACGTCGAAAGACACCCATTTCAGTTCGTTGTTGATCCATTAACTCAGTTTTTTTGTGACAGATGGCAACTAGCCCTCTCACCAAAGACGCTGAGTTACCGTGCCGGCATGTAGGCCTGACAGCGGGTCGGCAATGCACTAACTTTTTATACTCATAAGGCACCTAAGAAACTTTGGCTTGATTTTTCCCAGGATTTTCCGAGTAGTGCGTCCTAATATTTTAACCACGTGAGGTGTTAGAGGTCCTCTTTCACCACATAAAATTTCGGACAAATCCCCGACCCCACGGTCGTGCCGTCTCCTTGTGCGCACTATGGGACTTAACTGCTGAGGTCATCAGTCCCCTAGAACTTAGAACTACTTAAACCTAACTAACTTAAGGACATCACGCACATCCATGCCCGAGGTAGGATTCGAACCTGCGACCGTAGCGGTCACGCGGTTCCAGACTGTAGCGCCTAGAACCGCTCGGCCACCCCGGCCGGCGCCTGCATCCCAAAAGACAAGTGATGTACAGACTTGCACAGCTCCTGGACACTCGCTAGCAGCCGACAAGACAGATGCTGCCATCTGCAGATGATGCAGCAGCGAGGGTTTTGTTCAGCCGATAATATAAACGACGTTCTTCATACCGTAAATGCCCTAGGGAACCTAGAAATTCAAGCTCCTGATTTTTGTTGCACTGTATGTTTTGATGATTTCATATTACCTACACTGCTATTGAAACAGGGATGATTAGGGTACGGTAAGAAAAAAGGAATAAAAGTGAGATAGTGTTAATACTTTCATCCTTCTTTCCCTCCTCTGCATTACTGCAGATGATGTGTAACTGAGCACATTTGTACTGTGCATGCAATACACATGAGGTGCCTAGTTGTTTCCACTACCCTGTGTAGAATACATAAGTTCTTGTACACTTCACTAACCTGCTGTCTTCATGATGATGATGTCCCCAGCGCAGAAAACAGCACGCAGGTCGTGGATTCTTTTTCTTGAGGCTGAAATAAACTTCGCAAGGAACTGCTGCTACGAATAAACTATAACTCATTTGGGATGACACTCGCGTTTTTATTGATATAGACACGAGAAACTATTCTTGATCACAACGTATTGAACATATCTTTCCACAGTCATTATATATGGCTAAAATAACATGAAATACATCCTGTCACCGACAACAAGTCTGTCTACCGGAACCGTCAGAACTGGAGAATAAAATTACATGAACCAAATACTACTATTACAGACAACATGCCTGTACCTAGCGACAGTCGGAACCGTAGTAAATAAAACTGCATGAAACAAATACTGCTATAACAGACAACATGTCTGTCTACTGGAACGGTCAGAACTGGAGAGCCGGACTGTCCGAGACACTTCGCGCGCCAAGCCAGCAAGGCGTGACCCGAACGCCACCGAAGTGCATCGGCAGTAATATCGTCAGTCGTTTGTTTTAGTAATACTTTGATTTTAATAATTTTGAAATGACTGATTGATAGCTGGCTGTTGAGAGATGTTGATTTAAAAAATGAGGTAATTTGGATGACAGGTTTAATTAATAATAGCAACTAAAGTTTAACGTTTTGGCGCCCTACCGCCGAACACAGCAGCCAGCCACAGAGCAGCGGCATCATGCAGGCGGTCTTTCTCACGGGAATGGTATCGAATCTAACATCTGTCACCGTACCTCATCCCACATTGCGTCATCTCTATGCTTCTTGCATCTCCACTGCCCTGGGAATAGCTTCCTGGAGCCTAATATGATGGCTGAATAAGCCAGAAATATTTCAGTGGTATCAAACCAAATAAATCGTAATTACATCATTACCCTGTAACGAACGACTTTTGCTCAAGTAGAAAATATTCCAAAACATTTCTGTATCCCATTAAACACGTTATAGAAAAACACAGTGGATTTAGTGTAGTAAGCCAAATGACCTTTATCGACATCGAGGAGGCTGTTTGACCATGTGAGCTGTGATAACCTATGGAAGATTATACCTGAATGTGGGTATCCTTGTTACATAAAAGACGTAGTGAAAAGTCTTTACAAAACTGCACGTGTTATAATAAACACAGGTAGGGATTGATTAGAAGAAATAGTTGTTAACCAAGATATTAGACAAGGGTACGGACTATCATCTACCATTTTTAATATTTACACTGACTTCATTGGTCACAAATGTAAATGTAAAGCATAACGAATGAGGAATACCTAATGTACTTTTGTTTGCTGATGACAACGTTATTATTAAAAAGAATGAAGATGACCTCCAAAGATCAGCATACCAGCCGAACGAAATTTGCAAGAAGCACAACTTTGAAAAATAAATAATGGAATTCGGAGGAATATATCCAGTCAGATCAAAAATATTTTTGATGTTTCAGTTTCAGAGCAAGAGTCCCAAATTAATTATTTAGGGTGTGCAACAGGTTTTGATTTTGACTCTGATACTGAAAATAAAATACACAAATTCCTAGCTATCTGTGGTATCATTAGCAGAACATTGGACCATAAAGTACAAAAAGAGACCATCATGAAATTTTACAAACTAAAGGCAGTCCCTGTGTTGTTCTATGGAATTTCAAGCTGGGTTACCACAAAGAAACACGAAAATAACATTGAATCAGAAGAGATGTGGTTCCTAAGAAATACAAATGGCTGCACAAGAACAAGCGTGATTAGAAACGAGAATATTAAAACGGAATTAAATACTTTCAACGTGAATGAAGAAGTTCAAAAAGATCGTGAAGATTGGAGACAATACCTTATGAGAATGCCAGGTGACAGAATTTCCAAGAAGATCTTGAGCCACAAACCGAATGGGAAAACAGATATTGGAAGACATCGAAAAAGCTGGGAATGATTTTGTTTGTGTGTTCGGAACAGGGAACAGCCTAATCCTTGGAAGCAAGAACATGATGATGATTGATGTGTCGACAGAAGTGCCGACACAGTGTGATTTGAGGGGACCGCAATGCACGCTATAAACACACGAAGGATGGCGTGAGGTCTGAATGCTATAAAGAAAAGTACGTAGCTTTTGGAATACTTAACTTTAATCCATCCTTGTTGTATACATCGTTCTTGATGAGACATGCTTTATACGATAAGTATCAATTGCTATGTAAGGCTAATGGCGCCTTGCTAGGTCGTAGCCATGGACTTAGCTGAAGGCTATTCTAACTATCTGCTCGGCAAAGGAGCGAGGCTTCGTCAGTGTAGTCGCTATCAAAGTCGTCCGTACAACTGGGGCGAGTGCTAGTCCGTATCTCGAGACCTGCCTTGTGGTGGCGCTCGGTCTGCGATCACACAGTGGCGACACGCGGGTCCGACATGTACTAATGGACCGCGGCCGATTTAAAACTACCACCTAGCAAGTGTGGTGTCTGGCGGTGACACCACATTGATGATGAAAATTTTATATCTATCAAGGCATGGAAAATAGTATAGTTTTTTCGATTTTTAGCAGCATTTAATAACTCGTTAAATAAAAATACAGTGATATGGCTCACGTTAATATTTACTGTATTTTATGTAAGTTGATTTTATACCAAGTAATCGCACTGAGTAAATCTGTAAGAATTATCTGTTCTAATTCCATAATAAACAAAGGAACCACATAGTATGAACACGCTTGCTTATAAAAAGCAATGGTGTTTCGTGCTGGGTTAGTAAATACTGCAAATGCTGAAAGGGGGTAGTCAGTCCACCTTTCGTATAATTTTGTGGTTTTGTGATTTAGTGGAATTATCAGGCTCTTGTGTTCTCTCTACGTGCATTTTCTCCTTTTTCTATCCCAGATAGGAAGACACCGCTAGGAAACGAAAATGAATGTCCTTTACTTTAATTTCTTGTTTCGTTTGGCATTCATCACACCGTGTACGGTTATCGGGCCGCCTAACGTTTGGAACAAAGTTTGGAGGTCTCAATGACGAAAAAAGTTTAGAAAAAGTAGGAACCCTTTATTAAAACATTTTTGCAAAAAAATTGCAAAAGAAGTTAACATAATATAAAATGTTTCGCTTGCTAAGGCAATAAACTAAATAAATGTCTGATGGTCCATTTTTTTTATTGTGTGATAACACATCTTACAGGTAAGCTGGGATTCATCGTCGTCAGTGTCTATGTCAGTTTTGAGCCCATTGCATCCACTGCTGCCTGAAACGAAAGTCGGGATGGTGAGTCACGTATCTAAGGAGCCAATTTCTCCAGTCATTTTCAATTCGTTGTGGAATGGGTGCGGGCATCCGTTTCCTTCTGCGAGCTGATACGCTAATCTGTGCAGTTCTTTCATAGTAATATGTATCAAAATTTTACTTTCGCAGAAGCTTAAGATATTTAACGCGTTCTAACTATTGCTCCTTATCGAAAACACACTGATATTTTCAGCAGCTTGTGTCAGCTGTTGAAAGGGTATTGTCCTTTTGCATTTTTACCTATCATTTTAAGGTGGGCAAATGCGCGACAAATTGTTTCGATGCTTCTTCGTGGGCTATCGTTTTATTAATTACCGATTCAACAGATTATTCTATGTTTTTCGTGGACCAAATTTGTCTCTCCGTTTACCGTACAAAGTGACGTACCATCTGCAAACGAGAAAGGCAGACCATGCGGTAGAATTCGTCAAATGAAGAATAAAAGGCAAGTGGGAGGAACGGACCATACCAGTGGACCATTCCGCCCAAGCGCATATCTACTGAGAAAATATTCAGTAATCACTGTAAACATTTTTCCCCAACCGCACTGTATACAGAGATAGCTAAGAACATGCTGATTTAGGGGAAGATTGTGAAGAAAGAAATATGATAGTTGTGAATGGTCCGGTAAGCTATAATAGAATAGCGAATTCACTCACTTTTATAGACAGACTACGCAAACTTGCTACAACTTTACGGTCATGGTTTGTTAAACACTCGTCAGTCTGAGCGCACTCTAGCGCTCCTACGCGAAATTAGATGCCTCCGGTAGTCCACTCCGTCCCGCGCTCTCCTACCGGTAACTATCTGTACTAAACATGGATGACTGCAGGATTGACGACCACTACGGTCGCAGGTAGGAATCCTGACTCGGGCATGGATGTGTGTGATGTCCTTAGGTTAGTTAGGTTTAAGTAGTTCTAAGTTCTAGGGGACTGATGACCTCAGCAGTTAAGTCCCATAGTGCCCAGAGCCATTTGAACCATTTTTGAACTGGAACTGATCGGCTGTCGGAACTTCTCCGTCTATTAGGGGCTGCTCATGCATGATTGTTTATATCTTTGGGCGGGTTTAGTGGCCTCTCTGAGCAGTCAATGGTACTGTGCCTGTGATACAATATCCGCAGTCAACGTCTGTCTTCAGGAGTTCTGGGAACCAGGGTGAAGCAAAACTTTTTTTGATGTGTGTGTATGGTTTAACATGGTCGCTTTCCTCCTACGGTACTTTATGTCACGCGCGTTGTAATCTGCAGTAATGATTTATAATTCCAGTGGAAACGATCAGTGTGTATGTCTGGCAATTAACGCACTGCATATAATTGGCAAATAGGTGTATGGTACCGTTAATAATCTTCACTCACGGACGAGTGACACTTGTTTTGCTTCGTTTATTATACAGCAACTCAAGATTTTAGTGAAATACTTATTGATAATAATCGGTTTTGAGAGTTCTCTACATTAAATTATACAATATTGTTGCAATTACATAACGTAGTAACACTGTCATATCAAGGGGGGGGGGGGGGGGCTATCGACCTGTTAACATCCAGACAGTGCTTCTCTGAATTCAATGTCTGTAGCCATGCCTTCTTGATAAGAACTCCAGGCACTAATGGCGTTCTGTGATATAGCCATCCATCCTGGACTCACCTGGTTCCAAAGTTCATCTATGGTGGCTGGCATTGGGTCGTTTCACCATATCCCACACATTTTAGATTGGCAACAATTCTGGTGATCTGGCCGGTCACGGAAAAAAGCTGACATCATGTGACACCAAGAACGCACGTGTTCGTGCACCGATATGTGGTCGTGCATCTTCTTGGTGAAAAATGGCGTCTAGGGTGTTGTGCAGAAAGGGTATGGCTACGAATCGCAGGATGTGATCCACGTAGGTCACACCGGTCGTAGTACCCTGAACAAGCACTAGTTGTGATTTGTGATTGCACCTAATACACTATGTTCTCAAAAGTATCCGAACACCTGGCTGAAACTGACTTACAAGTTCGTGGCGCCCTCTATCGGTAATGCTGGAATTCAGTGTGGTGTTGGCCCACCCTTATGAACAGGTGCTCGATCGTGTTGAAAGATGCATTCGCCATCCTCGGATTGCTCTTCAACAATGGGAAGCAAGAAGGTGCGTAAAAAATCAGTATAGGCCTGTGCTGTGAGAGTGTCACGAAAAACAACAATGGGTACAAGCCCCCTCCATTAAAAATTCAACCGCACCATAACACCACCGCCTCCGTATTTTACTGCTGGCATTACACACGCTGGCAGATGACGTTCACCGGGCATTCGTCATACCCACACCCTGCCATCGGATCGCCACATTGTATACCATCATTCGTTACTCCACACAACGTTTTTTCCACTGTTCAATCGTCCAATGTGTACGCTCCTTACACCAAGCGAGACGTCGTTTGGCATTTACCGGCGTAATGTGTGCCTTATGAGCAGCCACTCGTCCATGAAATCCAAGTTTTCTCACCTCCCGCCTAACTACCATAGTATTTGCAGTGGATCCTGATGCGGTTTGGAATTCCTGCGTGATGATCTGGGTAGATGTCTACCTATTACACATTACGACATTCTTCAACTGTCGGCGGTCTCTGTCAGTCATGAGACGAGGTCGGCCTATACGCTTTTGTGCTGTACGTGTCCCTTCACGTTTCCACTTCACTATGACATCGGAAACAGTGGACCTGGGGATGTTTAGAAATGTGGAAATCTCGCATACAGACGTATGACACAAGTGACACCCAATCACCTGACGACGTTCCAAGTCAGTGAGTTCCACGGAGCGCCCCATTCTGCTCTCTCACGATGTCTAATGACTACTGAGGTCGCTGATATGGAGTACCTGGCAGTAGGTAGCAGCACAATGCACCTAATATGAGAAACGTATGTTTTAGGTGGTGTCCGGATACTTTTGATCACATAGTGTAGCACCCCACTCCATAAGGCCTTGAGTTGGCGCTGTAAGTCTTGCGCGAATGCAGTCACCGTGGTGCCGCTCCCCTTGTGTGCGGTGAACCGAAACGCGATCATAATTTTAAAGCAAATGGAACCTGGATTCGTCCGGAAACACTATCTGATGTCATTCCTGTCCCTAGCGACGTCGTTCCATACACCATTGGCGTCTAGCGTGTTTCAGCACATTCGTCAAAGGTAGTCGGAGAAGTGGATGACGCGCACGTAAGCGGCGACGGACAGTGACCACTGATAGTGTACGATGTGTTACGCTGTTTCACTGCTGCACCAGAGCCGAGGAGGACACAAGTCTACGAAAAAATGCCATTCGACGTTGATGTGTGGTTTGTGGGGCGCTCAGTTGCGCGCTTATCAGCGCCCATACAAATTCTCAACCTTCGATGAGTCCAATCTCGCCACTTTCATGAATGATGAGGAAAACGCGAACACTCAGTCATCTCGAGGCAGGTGAAAATCCCTGATCCCGCCGGGAATCGAATCGGGGACCCCCTGCTCGGGAAGCGAGAACGTTACCGCGAGACCACGAGCTGTGGACAATGTCACTCGAATGAGTGTCTATCCTCTCAGGCGGTGGTCCCACATTACATCGTGTTGTAAGGCGTTCAGTGAACCATTCTGCGCGCACCTGCTACACTAACGAAACACTTCGTCCTACACGAGCAGCAATTTCCCGGATGGATGCATCACATTCTTTCGTGCCAATAATGCGCCCTCTTTCAAACTCACTGATTTGACGGTACGGTTCGCGCATACGTCTGCGAGGCATCCGGCACGTCTGCTCAAGTGGTTCAAATGGTTCAAATGGCTCTGAGCACTATGGGACTTAACTTCTGAGGTCATCAGTCCCCTAGAACTTAAAACTACTTTAACCTTACTAACCTAAGGACATCACACACATCCATGCCCGAGGCAGGAATCGAACCTGCGACCGTAGCAGTCGCGCGGTTCCATATTGTAGCGCCTAGAACTGCTCGGCCACTCCGGCAGGCTCTGCTCAAGTCACACTGGTCCATTACCTTTGCCTTATATCGGCAACCACAGCCGCAGGCACATTTTTCCGATTGCGCAGCGATATCGATGTTGACCTTGAACCCGCGTGCCGACATGCTAATCATTTCAACGGTACATAATAATGTACCGGGTGATCAAAAAGTCAGTATAAATTTGAAAACTGAATAAATCACAGAATAATGTAGATACAGAGGTACAAATTGACACACATGCTTGGAATGACATGGGGTTTTATTAGAACCAAAACAATTTCAAAAGTTGAAAAAATGCCCGACAGATGGCGCTTCATCTGATAAGAATAGCAAAAATAGCATAACAAAGTAAGACAAAGCAAAGATGTTGTTCTTTACAGGAAATGCTCAATATGTCCACCATCATTCACAACAATACCTGTAGTCGAGGAATAATGTTGTGAACAGCACTGTAAAGCATATCCGGAGTTATGCTGAGGCATTGGCGTCGGATGTTGTCTTTCAGCATCCCTAGAGATGTCGGTCGATCACGATACACTTGCGCCTTCAGGTAACCCCAAAGCCAATAATCGCACGGACTGAGGTCTGTGGACCTGGGAGGCCAAGCATGACGAAAGTGGCGGCTGAGCACACGATGATCACCAAACGACGCGCGCAAGAGATCTTTCACGCGTCTAGCAATACTTTGTTTCTTTTTCGGTTCTAATAAAACCCCGTGTCATTCCTAGCATATGTATCAATTTGTACCTCTCTATCTACATTATTCCGTGATTTATTCAGTTTTCAAATTTATACTGACTTTTTGATCACACGGTACATGTCCTGTGTATATGAACACCTTATCTCTAGTCGATCAAGATCTTCTGTTTTTCTGAACATGAGTGCACTTTACCGGAAGGCTTCTATCCTCCTTCTCTGATACTGATTTTACGTCATCGTTCCATTTCATAGTATTACCCCTAAGGTCTTGTGTGATGTTCGCCGCTAGTTTTGTAATAGATAATATCAGGTTATTCCTCTATGTTATATCCATTATCATACACTTGAAGTTAGCGTCTATCATTATACACAGAGGAAGTTTTGTCCTGAGTTTGACGCAATCCATTATGATTTTCCAATGATGGTAGGTTCCTGTGCACAACAGTATCTTCATGAAACAGTCTTATACTGCTGCTGATGGTATATGCTGAATCCTTTGTGTGTGTTGGGATGTGAGAGATTCACCATCCAACGTAGCACGCCCTGTTCTATTAGTTAAATATTCCTTGACGAAGGGCTTCAGATGTTCCAAACAGAATCGGTTTAGAATATCTCAGACTCGTACCGTACGCTGCATTCATGATGACAACAGCATCTGGATGTTTCACACCACACCACACCACACCACACCATTAGATTTTCTCTGCCTTATATATGTTTTACCCGCTCAAGATTCCATTCCACAGATACAAAACCTAGCGAACTGTTGTATTCTCCAACAGGTTATTGAACGTAACTTCTTCTACAATACAATAGCTGGCTGTACAATAGATGTAGACGTCCGTCGATCTAGCCGGAGATGTGGTTCCTCTCGGTCGGCTGGTACTTCGATCGGCGGTGCAGTACAGCGGCTTCAGTGATATCTTCTCGGAGACTCTGCTATAGCGGTTACCATTAGCAGCGGACGAAGACTGGTCTGCCTTCGACCGGCCGGGCCTATATAGTGAGCTGGAGCCAATAGAAACCCGACTTAGGAACCCGTGGCTGGATATGTCGCGGCGACCTCTGCAAGGAAAGGTTCCGATTAATCGACTGGAATCTTCGGCGTGTTTACCTGATGTCTTCGCCTGTTTGGCTGTTGGTTTGTTTCCCTCATAGTGTGCCTGTTATGCGGTGCTGCCTACCATTTAGGGGAACCCGATGGCAGACAGTACACAAACCATTACATTTGAAGACCATTTGTTTGCTATAGTGGAAAACTTAGCTGCAGCCTGTGTTGATATTGGTAACACAGACTAACACTATCTATGATTCTACAGGCATCTTACTGATTTTCTTTAAAATGTCCTGATATGCATATTCCCTGATTGATGAACATCTGCACCGTACCATTTTCATGACGCATTTGGGGGGAAGCCATTCGTACATTACATTTTGTATGTGGAACCGGTTACAATTGAAATGCTGGCCCAATCGCTAGATCGCTTTCCGTTTGTAAGAAGAATGAATAGGGTGTAAGATACTATCTGCACCGATATCATTAGAGACATGGTGCTATCCCAAGGCTATAAAGTGTTATTGACCAAGACTTTGATCTGACGGCGTTTTAATCAGCGGCACCTTCAATTTTCTCAACTGTCTTCATAGCCATACGACGACACACACACACACACACACACACACACACACACACACACACACACGCACACGCATACGCACACGCACACCCGCGCGTTTGCTAGAATCAGAACGTCAGTTACAAGACTCAAGTGAATTTGTTTTACAGAGGGAGTCGTGCTGGATAATTTTCCAGAACGTTATGTATTGGAGAGGTGCGGAGTGATACGTCTAATCACTAAGGTGAGAGGATGATCCGTTTACTTTGTGGAAAATTGGACTCTAAAAAAGCTAGATGTTAGATAAATGGAATACTTCACATCTGAATGTAAAAGTGCGCAGTATGCAGAAATCTTGTGTCTTGTATCATTGTTACCTATTCTCATTTGAACAGGACAACTAATCTCTAACACATAGCTGCTATATGTACTACTTTAACAGCTTGTTTGTCCGTCTTTGCAATGAAATACATCGCTGATTCTGGGCACCAGTGATCCGACAGTTTGTTGGTAGATATGTGGAGGTATGTAGCATTAGATGTCTACGCACAGGTCATGTAAATAACGAGCCGTTGACTTGCGTACGCATTGATAGTGCCCAGATAGGTGCCATGGAATTTACATCAGGCGCACTTGGTCTCCTAGACATTAACGTGAGTTAACTATAATGCTCGAGAGACCACTGTAGAGGGTCCTGGCTTCGAGAATGGACAGATGTTGGAAGGAGAATCAGCATTGGTCGTATTTTTTTGTTTTATTATCCGCAAAATCGATTATCGGTCACTTAGTGACCACCCTCAGTGCTAGAAGTTAAAAATTTCACTTAACGATCAGAGAGTATAAAACAGAAAATCACAACTACACCTGCGTATGAACATAACAGTTGGTAGGTGTTTTGGTTGGCAGGAGAGCCAACACCGTGTTACTAGAAGGAGGCCGAAAGGCACGCGTTTTAGCTCACGCAGGCTGGCGTGAGGTCTGGAACAGGACAAGGAAAATAAAATTTAGAAAAACGGACGTAGCTGGCGGAATACTTAACTTTAATCCATTAATGAAGAACGTCGGTCTTGCCTGTACATGATTCACTATATCAATGGCAACTGATAATGGCGCCTTGCTAGGTCGTAGTAAATGACGTAGCTGAAGGCTATGTTAAACTATCGTCTCGGCAAATGAGAGCGTATTTTGTCAGTGAACCATCGCTAGCAAAGTCGGTTGTACAACTGGGGCGAGTGCTAGGAAGTCTCTCTAGACCTGCCGTGTGGCGGCGCTCGGTCTGCAGTCACTGATAGTGGCGACACGCGGGTCCGACGTATACTAACGGACCGCGGCCGATTTAAAGGCTACCACCTAGCAAATGTGGTGTCTGGCGGTGACACCACAGTAGGAACATACCTGTAATATACAATTAAAATTGGTAGGCACTGGTATCAACAAGCTTACAGCGATCACATAAACTGAGGCCGCTGTTTACATGCACCTGTTCAGCAGACCTCGGTGTGGCAGGACTTGGAACGCCCTCTATGTGGCATGTGTCTTATGAAGACTTAACATTACTGGTTTTGCAAGATATTAACACAAAATAACTTTTGTGCGTTTGTGAATCATGAAGTAATTCAAATTTAAAATGTACATAAAACACTTAGCAGACGAAGGGGGAAGGAAACATCTAAAATACGTTGGCGTATTGTTTTTTTTTTTAACCAACTTACATAACATAAAACAGATCGATAATCGATAATAGGTTGTCAGAGTGCAGGACAAGTAAAAGAGAAAAAGACAATGAAAAAGAATAATACATGAATAACATGAAATGAGGTATAACACAGGTTTTTAAAAAAACATAATACCCACCATCTGGCTTGGGAAGTTAGAAGTACAACGTTCGTGATTTACGTAAAATGTTACGTTAAGACTAAGTAGTCAAATATATAAAAAATATTAATAGCACGAAAATGCCATTACGTAACAATTAAAATGCCGTGAAACGCAATGTTCATTACAAAAAAGTTTGTAGGTGTGCATAAACAATTTTGTCATCATATTTAACCGACATGATGATGTACCTCTCGTTTGTCCCTTTGGACAAGCTAGCATTATTATAACAATGGCTATCCGCTTCCGCATAAGCACTGGGTCAGAACCCACACATACATGACATCAAATATACGCGTTTGCTTACTGTAAAACATAGCACCCACCATTTGGCGTGGGAAGTTAGAAGTATATCGTTCTTGGTTTACGTAAATATTACTTTAAGACTGAGAAGTCAAATATATAAAAATAGTAATAGTACGAAAAATGCCACTAAGTAACAATTCAAATGCCATTAAACAATATTCATTACAACAACGAAAAAAAGTTTGAGGGTGTAGACTAACAATTTTGTTATCATATTTAACGACGCGATAATGTACAGGTACATATCATTCGTCCCATTTGGACAGTCTATCATTTTTTATGACACTGGTTGTACGTTTCCACATAACCACTGGGTCAGAACCCATACATACATTTGCAGGTTGATAAAACAGTAATAAAATTGCCAAGCAACCGGTTTTGAATACTAATAAAAATAATTTGATTTCACATAACTTATAGTAGCAGTGGGACTCATATGAAATAAAAGCAGACTTAAGAAGTATCTATAATTCTAATTCAGTTACTGAAATAAATATAAAATACAAGGTGTGAACAAGCAGTATACATGTTACATCGAGAAACCATTATGAGGAAGGACAGGTAATAGTGCCACTTATACCAGAAATATTCATCGTACTTTAGAGAAATTAAAAGTAGGCTATGATTTATTCAGAAAAGGAATTGTTAACATACATTAAAAATGTGGTGTCACCGCCAGACACCACACTTGCTAGGTGGTAGCTTTAAATCGGCCGCAGTCCATTAGTACATGTCGGACCCGCGTGTCGCCACTGTGTGATCGCAGACCGAGCGCCACCACAAGGCAGGTCTCGAGATACGAGATAGACTCGCTCCCAGTTGTACGGACGACGTAGCTAGCGACTAAACTGACAAAGCCTCGCTCCTTTGCCGAGCAGATAGTTAGAATAGCCTTCAGCTCAGTCAATGGCTACGACCTAGCAAGGCGCCATTAGTAACATTGCATGTATCTAAAGAGTCTCACTTGTATCGCCCCAATCTCCAGATGTACCAAAAGGATGGATTAAAGTTAAGTATTCCAGAAGCTACGTACTTTTCTTTATAACATTCATTACGTATCCTGTTTCAGACTTCACGCCATCCTACTTTAACTTAGCGCGTGCCTTTCGGCTTCCTCTCATTGTGTCTAGGCTGTCTTGTCTAGACACAACAAAAAATAATTACGTAAAAGTGAAAACCGGTTCATATCACTTTGTGTCAACGCGTAAGAGATGTCGATTGTAGTAAAATTATGTTCAATAGGCGTCCATAAGTTCTGAAAATTAAGGAACAAAAGGGAGCATACTTTTTAAAAACCGAAATTAGTAATGTTATTAGAACAAACCGAAACATATGTGTCTATGTGTTGAGATAGTTGGAATAACGGCCATTGTAAGTGTTCTCATAGCAACTATGACTGAGGCATTGTATATAAGGGATAACAAGCAACTGACTACGAATTCTATCTCACCGTCTATGGCTGTCCCATCGCCCTCACTCCCACCCTTAAGTACCTTGGCGTCACCCTCGACCGTCGCCTCTCCTGGACTCCCCATCTCCAGACAATCCAAGCCAAGGCACGTTCCCGCCTCCGTCTCCTCAAGCTCCTTTCCGGCCGCACGTGGGGTCTGGACCCCTCCACCATCCTCCACACCTATAAATCCCTCATCCGCCCTATCCTTTGTTATGCCCATCCAGCATGGATCTCCACTCCCCCTACCTTTTATAAATCCCTCCAAATCCTGGAATGCCATGCTCTCCGCCTTGCCTATCGCATCCATCTCCCCTCCCCCACACGGATCCTGTATGATCTCATCCCCTTCCCCCACCTCCTCCTTTTCCTTGAAAGGATACGGATCCTGTACACCTCCCATAAACTTGATCCTCCTCATCCGCTCGTCTCCCCAATCCTCTCCCACCCCCGCCCGCTGCCGCGCCTGTATTATCACGTCCCGCCCAGTCTCCATCTCTCCACCCTCCTTACCCTCTCCCAAGGTGGCTTCCGCCAGCTCCCTCTCCCTGATGTTGCCCTCCTCCCCTCCATCTACCCCTCCTACCAACTTTGATCATCCCGCCCTCCTCCTGTGCTTACTCCTCTGGGCACCCTCCCTCCCTTTTCCCTCCCTCCTCCCTTTCTCCCCCCTCGTCCCCCGGGCCTCCCCTCCCCTGTCCCTCTCCTCCTGTCCCCGTCTCCTAAGCCATGGCATCCTCTTTTCCTCCCCTCTCCCCCTCCTCACCCCTGTTCCCCTCTTGGCAGGTCCCCGGACTCGCACACGCTCAGTGGCCATTCGCGCGCCGGAGATCACCGCCATCAGTGTATCGTGTGTGCCGTCATGTTTAGTGTTTTAGTTTCGCCGTCACGTTCCATTGTTCACCAGTGCCATCGTCATCTTGAGTGTTTGTGCGTCGGGTCTACAGTTCGTAGTGTGGATTGTCATCAAGTGTGAACGGCTTCTTGTGCTTTTATGTTCTTGTGTCTCCTGTTTTTACCCGCCGTTTTTCTAAGTGATGTCTCTTCTTTTTTTATCTCCTTGTACTCTCTTCGGCTGAAGAGCGGCGTATTGTGCTGCTGCCAGCCTACCTGATTGTTCAGGTGTCAAAATAACAATAAAGTAAAAAAAAAAAACTGACTACGAAGGCCAAGGCACGCTCCCGCCTCAGTCTCCTCAAGCTCCTCTCTGGCCGTACGTGGGGTCTGGACCCCTCCACCATCCTCCACACCTATAAGTCCCTCATCCGCCCTATCCTTTGTTATGCCCATCCGGCTTGGATCTCAGCCCCCCCTACCTTTTATAAATCCCTCCAAATCCTTGAACGTCATGCTCTCCGCATCGCCTATCGCATCCGTCTCCCCTCCCCCACACGGATCCTGTACAATCTCATCCCCTTCCCCCACCTCCACCTTTTCCTTGAAAGGATACGGATCCTGTACATCTCCCGCAAACTCGATCCTCCTCACCCTCTCGTCTCCCTGATCCTCTCCCACCCCTGCCCGCTGCCGTGCCTGTATTCGCACGTCCCACCCGGTCTCCATCTCTCCACCCTCCTTACCCTCTCCCAAGGTGGCTTCCGCCAGCTCCCCCTCCCTGATGATGTCCTCCTCCCCTCCATCTACCCCTCCTATCAACTTTGACCCTGCCCCACCCCCGACTTCCGGTGTCCTTTCCTTTGGGCACCCTCCCTCCCTTCTCTTCCCTTCCCTTCTCTTTCCTTTTCCCACGTTCCCTCCCTCCGCCGCTGTTCCCCCGGGTTTCCCCTCCCCCTTCCTCCCTCACCCCTTTTTCCCCTGCCTGTGGCATCTCTGCTCTCCCCTCTCGCTCTCCCACTCCCCTTCCTCCTCCTCCTCTCTTGGCAGGTCCCCGGACTCGCACACGCATAGTGAACATTCGCGCGCCGGAGATCATCGACATCAGTATCTCGTGTGTGTGCTTCGTTTTGTGTTTTGTGCAGTTACGACTCCATTGTTCACATGTGCCATCGCCGTTCTCCGTGTTTTGTGCGCCGTGTCCACAAGTGTTAGTGTTTTTATCGTCCAACGTGAACGGCTGCATGTTTATTGTTATTTTGTACCTCCATTTTGTGCCCGCCGTTTTTTGTATTGTCTGTATCACCTCTATGTCATGTTATTGTTCCACTTAAGGCTGAAGAGCAGCGTAATGTACTGCAGCCAGCCCGCCTGTATAGGTGATTAAAATTACAATAAAGGAAAAAAAAAAACTGACTACAAACTTTCCCGCATCCCTGTCACCCGCTTTGGCCCTCATGCCTCTCTCACCCCTGCTCCCTCGCCACCTCCCTCCCGCCAACCCCAACCTCCGCGTCGCCCGCCGACCCTCACCGCCGGGATCACTCGGCTCAGTCCAGTGATCACGGAGGAGGAGGTGTTGGCGGAGCTTCAGGCCCATCCCCATCTGGAGGTGCGTGCGGTTCGCCGGATCCATAACGCTGCCGGCCCCACCCACCTTATGCGGGTTTTTTCTGAGCACGCCCCCTCCATAGACTGTCTCCTGAAGGAGGGTGCCCTCCTTTTTAACCAGCGTTATAAAGTTGACCCCTCCCATTCCCCTCCTCAATCCCTGCGCTGCCAGAGGTGTCTGCGCTATAACGCGCACCCCACAGCTGAGTGCCACGAGGCCCCCACCTGCCCGCATTGTAGGCAAGCGCACTTCCTCAGGCAGTGCCCTAACCTCCAATCCCCTCCTTCCTGCAATACCTGCAATCTCCCCCATCCCACCTACTCCCAAAAGTGTAAAGCCCGACCCCCTCCGACCACTCCTGAACTCACCGTCCCTGTCCGTCCCCTGGACGCCCCCACCCCTCCTGGCAATTCCCTTCGTCCCCCCCCCCCACCACTGAGGCCATCATCAGGTTCATCACCATCGTCCTTCAAAATGTTCATCCCTTTCAGCGCCCCCACACCCTCCAGCAGATCTCCCTTGCCGCACGTTCCATATTCCAACTCAAGATGTACGCCACCTACTCCAACAACCAGGCACATTTCACCTTCTCCCGTCTTGACACCCTCGTCTAAATCCCTGTCATGGCGCGACAGCAACGTATCCTTTTCAACAATATCCGCTCCCTCTCCGCCAACAAGAACCTCTTCCTGCACACCCTTGCCACCCACCGCGTGTATGCCTTCCTCCTCAATGAAACCTTCCTCCAAACCCACCACTCCATCCACACCTCACCCTATCTCCTCCACCGCTCCGATAACCCCCTCCCAATTGCGCGTGACGGAGTTGCCATTGGTCACCACCGCCAGATCCCCGTTCGGCTCCAACCTCTCCTTCCCGACCCCACTGAACACCTGATGCTTAGTCTCTTCTTCCCCGGCCTTACCGTTACCTGCGCCACCATCTATGTCTGCCCTAACGCCCCTATTCCCTTCGACTTCCTCTCCCACATTGACCGTACCTACTCCTCCTACGTGATCACCGCCGACCTCAACATCCATAGTCGTTCCGCCGCCCAGTTACAGCGGTGGCATCGGTTCCTCTCCTCCCTTCAAGGCGACCTCATCCCCATCCCCCAGCACACCTGTCCCGAATCCAACTCCACTCCTGATGTTATCCTCTCCTCCCCCAATCTCCTTGGCCGCATAACAGTGGATGTCCTGGAGCCTATTGGTAGCGACCATCTCCCTGTCCTCCGCACTGTTTCAGACGGTCGTCGCCCTCGCCCCGACCCTCGTACTGACCCTCCCCCTAAGTATGTCCACGACTATTCCCTTGCCGACTGGAATGCCTACCGGGATACCCTTTCCACCCAGGTCGATAGCCACCCCTTCACCTACCACCACCCTGACGATGTCACCCATGCCGCCTCCTTTCTCCAGCAGATCTTGTCTGAGGCCGTGGAGGCCCACGTCCCTACTGTCGCCGTCCACCCCCACCGTCCTACCTTACCCCCACAGGCCGTTCTCCTACTCCATGAATCCCGTGGTCTCTACCGTGCCTTCCTCCGCATGCGTGACCCGGACACACTACGACGCCACCGGCAACTCCAGCGACACATTCGTAATTTGCTCGTGGCTAAGAAACGCTGGGACTGGCTACAGACATGCACCCGTTTAAATGCTACCCTACCAATCAACTCGTCCAAGTTCTGGTCGGCCTTCCATCGCCTTACCGGAACTAAACCCTCCCCCTATTATCCTCTTCTCCATGATGATCACCCCTTCCCTGACACCCTTAGTAAGGCCAATCACTTTGCCTCCTACCTCTCCGATGTCTTTTCCATCCCCGATGATCCCCAGTTCGATTACTCCCTCTTCCCGGATGTCCGAGATCGAACTGACACCTTCCCTCCCCTCGCTCCAGGTTTCCAGTACTTGGACAACATTGCACACACGGAACTCAAAGCCCCTATCACTACACAGGATCTCATTGCTACACTCCGCACAAAACGCAACACCGCTCCTGGTCACGATTGTGTCACCTACCGTCACCTTCGTGAAGCTCCTGTCTCTTTCCTCTCCACCCTGGCCAGGCTCTACAATGTAGTCCTGTCCACCGGTTACTACTCCGACCTGTGGAAAACCTCCCGTATCCTCATGTTCCTTAAACCTGGCAAACCGCCGTCCGCCGTCTCCTCCTACCGTCCCATCAGCCTTACCTCGGTCTTCAGCAAGGTCCTGTACTCTATCCTCACCCGATGCATCCACCAGCATCTCCGCCAGCACCGCCTCCTTCCCGTTACCCAGTGTGGCTTTCGGCCGTCCTTCTCTTCCAACGACCTTCTCCTTCACCTCACTCATCTCCTTTCCGAACAGCTTAATTCCCGTCACTCCGCAATCTTCCTCTCCCTGGACCTCGAACGTGCATATGACCGCGTATGGCATTCCAGTCTCCTCTTCAAGTTCCAAACCTTCGCCCTTCCCATACACTACGTCCGTCTGATCGGCTCCTTTCTCTCCCGCCGTCCTTCCTATGTCACCATCCATAACACAGATTCCTACACCTTTTTCCCCTCTGCCGGTGTGCCCCAAGGCTCCGTCCTCTCCCCCCTTCTGTACCTTTTGTACACGGTGGACATGCCTCCGCCGTCAGCCCCCGTCCACCTTCTCCAGTTTGCCGATGACACCGCCTTCCTTGCCCTTGCCCCCACCCTACAGTGCTCCCAACACCTTCTCCAATCCCATCTTGCCCGGTTCACCGCTTGGTGCAACCAGTGGTTGCTCAAGGTCAATCCCTCCAAAACCCAGGCGATCATTGTAGGCAAAACCACCCCTTCCTTCCACCTCCTTGATTTCTATCTCACCATCTATGGCCGTCCTATCGCCCTCACTCCCACCCTTAAGTACCTTGGCGTCACCCTCGACCGTCGCCTCTCCTGGACTCCCCACCTCCGGACAATCCAAGCCAAGGCACGCTCCCGCCTCAGTCTCCTCAAGCTCCTCTCTGGCCGTACGTGGGGTCTGGACCCCTCCACCATCCTCCACACCTATAAGTCCCTCATCCGCCCTATCCTTTGTTATGCCCATCCGGCTTGGATCTCCGCCCCCCCTACCTTTTATAAATCCCTCCGAATCCTTGAACGTCATTCTCTCCGCCTCGCCTATCGCGTTCGTCTCCCCTCTCCCACGCGGATCCTGTACAATCTCATCCCCTTCCTCGACCTCCTCCTTTTCCTTGAAAGGATACGGATTCTGTACACCTCCCGCAAACTCGATCCTCCTCACCCGCTCGTCTCCCCGATCGTCTCCCACCCCCGCCCACTGCCGCGCCTGTATTCGCACGTCCCACCTGGTCTCCATCTCTCCACCCTCCTTACCCTCTCCCAAGGTGGCTTCCGCCAGCTCCCCCTCCCTGATGATGCCCTCCTCCCCTCCATCTACCCCTCCTATCAACTTTGACCCTGCCCCACCCCCCACTTCCGGTGTCCTTTCCATTGGGCACCCTCGCTCCCTTCTCTTCCCTTCCCTTCTCTTTCCTTTTCCCACGTCCCCTCCCTCCACCCCTCTTCCCCCGGGTTTCCCCTCCCCCTTCCTCCCTCCCCCCTTTCTCCCCTGCCCGTGGCATCTCTGCTCTCCCCTCTCGCTCTCGCACTCCCCTTCCTCCTCCTCCTCTCTTGGCAGGTCCCCGGACTCGCACACGCATAGTGAACATTCGCGCGCCGGATATCATCGACATCAGTATCTCGTGTGTGTGCTTCGTTTTGTGTTTCGTGCAGTTACGACTCCACTGTTCACATGTGCCATCGCCGTTCTCCGTGTTTTGTGCGCCGTTTCCACAAGTGTTAGTGTTTTTATCGTCCAACGTGAACGGCTTCATGTTTATTGTTTTTTTTGTATCTCCATTTTTTGCCCGCCGTTTTTTGTATTGTCTGTATCACCTCTGTCATGTTATTGTTCCACTTAAGGCTGAAGAGCAGCCTAATGTGCTGCAGCCAGCCCGCCTGTATAGGTGATTAAAATTACAATAAAGGAAAAAAATGACTGATTACGAATTGCTAATTGTGATAAACGAGAGGTACATCATCATGTGCCCGCATTTCGTGGTCGTGCGGTAGCGTTCTCGCTTCCCACGCCCGGGTTCCCGGGTTCGATTCCCGGCGGGGTCAGGGATTTTCTCTGCCTCGTGATGGCTGGGTGTTGTGTGCTGTCCTTAGGTTAGTTAGGTTTAATTAGTTCCAAGTTCTAGGCGACTGATGACCTCAGCAGTTGAGTTGCATAGTGCTCGGAGCCATTTGAACCATCATCATGTCGGTTAAATATGATGATAAAACTGTTTATGCACACCTACAAACTTTTTTGTAATGAACATTGTGTTTCACGGCATTTTAATCATTATGTAATGGCATTTTCGTACTATTACTATTTTTTATATATTTGACTCCTTAGTCTTAACGTAACATTTTACGTAAATCACGAACGTTGTACTTCTAACTTCCCACGCCAGATGGTGGGTATTATGTTTTTTAAAAACCTGTGTTATACCTCATTTCATGTTATTCATGTATTATTCTTTTCCATTGTCTCTTTCTCTTTTACTTGTCCTGCACTCTGACAACCTATTATCGATCTGTTTTATGTTTTGTAAGTTGGTTTAAAAAAAAAAACAATACACCAATGTATTTTAGATCTTTCCTTCCCCCTTCGTCTGCTGTGTTTTACGTACATTTTAAACTTGAATTACTTCATGATTCACAAATGCACAAAAGTTATTTTGTGTTAATATCTTGCAAACCAGTAATATTAAGTCTTCATAAGACACATGTCACATAGAGGGCGTTCCAAGCCCTGTCACACCGAGGTCTGCTGAACAGGTGCGTGTAAACAGCGGCCTCAGTTTATGTGATCGCTCTAAGGTTGTTGATACCAGTGCCTACCAATTTTAATTGTATATTAAAGGTATGTTCCTACCAACTGTTATGTTCATACGCAGGTGTAGTTGCAATTTTCTGTTTTATACTCTCTCAACGTTATGTGAAATTTTTAACTTCTAGCACTGAGGATGGTCACTAAGTGACCGAAAATCGATTTTGCGGATAATAAAACAAAAAAATACGACCAATGCTGATTCTCCTTCCAATTCTATCCACTATTTGGTCGTGATGCACAGAACACTCCATGGAGTCGCCAATCAATGGACAGATGTACTCCTGAAAGATGACATCGCCGTCAGGGAACACATCAAGCATGAAGGGATGCAGATGGTTCGGAGCAGCCAGTGTGTCTTCCATTACCACCACAGGTCTCACGCAAGCGTAGGACAATGTCTTCCATAGCATAAGACTGCTCCCACCAGCCTGCATCCTTGGCGCGTTACAGGTTTCGAACCGCTGTTCGCCTCGATAACGGCGATTGTGGAGACGTCAGAGACCTAGTGAACCAAAAATATGATTCACCCGAAGACTCGACATGTTTCTATTGATAGACGATCGAATCCCGATGGTCCCGTGCCCACTGCCATCGTAACTGACGGTGTCGTTGGGTGAACATGTGGACACGTAGAGGTGGTCCGCTGCGGAGCTCCATGTTCAACAATGTACGATGGATGGTATGCTCCGAAACACGTGTGCGCGCACCAGCATTGTGCTCTTTCGGCAGAGACGCCATAAATCACCATTTATCCTAATTTTAACAGCAGAGAAGTCTTCGAACCCCACGTTCTGTGAGGAGTCGTGGAGGTCCAACCATTTAGCGTCCAGTGGTAGTTTCACTGTCCGTCTATCTCTTTCTGTAGATTCTCACGAGTGCAGCACGTGAATATTCGACCACGTTTGCCGTTATCGAGGAACCCACGCGTAATGATAATTCGTCCTTTGTCAAAGACCCATACCGCACTCGGATTCGTCATTTGCAGCCCATATCTTCGCTAGAGAGATCCCCGTCAGTGTCTGCTCCGCTTACATACACTACTGGCCATTAAAACTGCTACACCACGAAGATGACGTGTTACAGACGCGAAATTTAACCGACAGGAAGAAGATGCTGTGATATGCAAATGGTTAGCTCTTCAGAGCATTCAAACAAGGTTGACGTCGGTGGCGACACCTACAACGTGCTGACATGAGGAAAGTTTCCAACCGATTTCTCTTACACAAGCAGCAGTTGACCGGCGTTGCCTGGTGAAACGTTGTTGTGATAGCTCGTGTAAGGAGGAGAAATGCGTACCATCAAGTTTCCGACTTTGATAAAGGTCGGATTGTAGCCTATCGTGATTGCGGTTTATCGTATGGCGACATTGCTGCTCACGTTGATCGAGATCCATGGACTGTTAGCAGAATTTGGAATCGGTGAGGTCAGGAGGGTAATACGCAACGCCGTGCTGGATCCCAACGGCCACGTATTACTAGCAGTCGAGATGACAGGCATCTTATCCGCATGGCTGTAACGGATCGTGCAGCCACGTCGCGATCCCTGAGTCAACAGATGGGTACGTTTGCAAGACAACAACCATCTACACGAACAGTTAGACGACGTTTGCAGCAGCATGGACTTTCAACTCGGAGACCATGGCTGCGGTTACCCTTGACGCTGCATCACAGACAGGAGCGCCTGCGATGGTGTACTCAACGACGAGCCTGGGTGCACGAACGGCAAAACGTAATTTTTTCGGATGAATCCAGGTTCTGTTTACAGCATCATGATGGCCGCATCCGCATTTGGCGACATCGCTGTGAACGCACATTGGAAGCGTGTATTCGTCATCGCCATGCTTTCGTATCAGCCGGCGTGATGGTATGGGGCGCCATTGGTTACACGTCTCGGTCACCTCTTTTCCACACTGACGGCACTTTGTACAGTGGACGTTACATTTCAGATGTGTTACGACCCGTGACTCTACCCTTCATTCGATCCCTGCGAAAGCCTACATTTCAGCAGGATAATGCACGACCGCATGTTGCAGGTCCTGTACGGTCCGCTCTGGATACAGAAAATGTTCGACTGCTGCCCTGGCCATCACATTCTCTAGATCTCTCACTAATTGAAAACGTCTGGTCAATGGTGGCCGAGCAACTGGCTCGTCACAATACGCCAATCACTACTCTTGATGAACTGTGGTATCGTGTTGAAGCGACATGGGCAGCTGTACCTGTACACGCCATCCAAGATCTGGGCGACTCAATGCCCAGGCGTATGAAGACCGTTATTACGACCAGAGATGGTTGTTCTGGGTACTGATTTCTCAGGATCTATGCACCCAAATTGTGTCAAAATGTAATCACATGTCAGTTCTATTATAATATATTTGTGCAGTGAATACCCGTTTATCATCTGCTTTTCTTCTTGGCGTAACAGTTTTAATGGCCAGTAGTGTAATTTCGTTTCGGCGTCACGTGACCGCAACGCCACCAGGCGGCATACACTCTCGCGGTGGGCAGTGGTCATAATATTTTGGCTGATGAATGTAACGTTTCAGTAAGAATTGTCAGTAATATTTCTGTTCAATAACGCCCTATGGAATAATTTTCTGGTGTAACCCATTACTTACAAAAAAGTATTAATTGCACAAAAGCGAGCAATAACAATAATATGTGGTGTTGACCCATGGAAAACATGTAGGTACCTTATTACACAGTATTAAAGCTGTCTATGACTCAGAAAGGAGTTCAATATGCAACAGCTAAAATTTTTGATCATTTGCCCAATAACAGAAATTCTCTGACAAGTAGCAAAGCAACTTTTAAATCTTACTTTATTTCTCATGGACAATTCCTTCTAGTCCACTGACGAAATTCTAATTAAAAACTGGTAGCCAGTTGGAATAAAAGAACTTGTTTTTAAGTGGGTAACACTAATCATTTGTACGTATCCTGTTAACTCCGTATCATTTCGATAGCACAAATCGTCCAAATGACCTATGGAACATGTAACCAACTAACTAAGAACCAACCGATCTTAGTTTTACACACAGAGCAATTTATAGAGGAATTTTTTTATTTTCCCTCCATTTTTACGTTGGACAAATGCACAGTCTCGGACTGCGATATTATAGGAAGTCCTCTGATCTTGGGAGCAAGAGAGCTATTAGATTTTTACTTTGCACAATTGGCCTTGTTTGAACTTTACACGTAAGGTCATTGGATTATTTGATTTTCCAACCACTTCTGAATTCACCGCCATCCACCATTTTTACATGGGGCAGTTGGGTTATGAAATTACAAGAGTGGGAGAATCCTTTAGAAAAGGTCGTAAGGGGGTGGAGTAGGCCAGTGAGGGAATCCTTTTTCTGTGCCAAGAAATGTCAAGGGCAAGTGGACTAGTGCTGTCTGCACCAGAGCATACACAGTACCTCTAGTGTTGAACAATCCAAAGAACTTTTTGAATCGTTTATGCTATGAACAGTGTGAGCTACTTGTGAGTTATGCCGTTAATTCCCTAACATCTTTAGTTCTTCTAACAAAACGTTGTGAATTCCAGAGTCAGATGCCATATGTAGGATACAGAAACTGTTATAGGTGATGTTTTGTTATTTATACAATATAAAATTTGTTGAATGATTATGTCAATAGCATTATCACTTGAGAAACAATTCTTAAATTAATATTGTTATTACCAAGTTTACTTTAAATGAAACAACAAGTTCACTGTTACCAGTCACCGTTTTATTTATTTCCACGACGCGTTTCGAAGGTTTAAACCTCCATCATCGGGTGGATTTACTTTAGTAAGTATTACATTTGTGTGTGTGTTGTGTTACGATTTTTGGAGGAACTTGTGGCACTGCCTCACTGAGTTTACTGTTGTTACCCGATAAGAACCCTATTCTGGGTAACATAGCCTTCTTAAAAACTATAGAAAATGATGTCAGTATTGAGACAGTTCGGTAATTATTGCATGAGCTCTATCACCTTTCTTATAAAGGAATGCAACAAGTTTGTATTTCAATTATTATGGAAAAATATTCTGCCTCTGTGATATATTAAGTATTTCAGAAAGGACGGTACTTATTAGTTCCCAAAAGCTTAATATCTCGTTAAAAATATCATTAACACTTTGTGAGCTTTTATTTCCTAGAGAAATTATTATTTTCTTTCTTCCAGAACGGAAAGCGTGCGGAAGTATCAAGGCACTTAATTTTCTTTGAAGTTACTTTCTCTACATATTACACCAATTTTGCTGTTTAATTCAGTGACCATGCCAGCATGGGCAATGAATTAAACAGCAAAATTAGTGCAATATGTAGAGAAAGTAACTTGACCATGCCAGCATGGTCAATGAATTAAACAGCAAAATTAGTGCAATATGTAGAGAAAGTAACAATAAATTAAAGAAATTACTAATGAGACACCTGCTACATGTGAATTATCATTTATAGTGTTCTCATTCAAATCAGCAGTGATATTGTCTTGTGCTAGGTGTCATCCTCCCGATTGTTCGACTTTTTGATCACAGAATTAATTTTTATATCTGAATAATTAATTTAAGATATAATGTTCTCATCTCTACAATCTTAAAAATTTTCTTAATATCTTTGTGTATCTTTTTTGGTGTATAACTAAACCACGGTTTTTCTTTATTCTTGTTAACATATGAATTTCTTTTTCCCACTGACAAAATGCCCTAATCCCACACGTAATCCGTGGAATTTTAGATGTTTTCTTAAAGTCTTCCGTAATCAGTTTACTGAGTAAGCTATTTTCAATTACTGATACAAACTGTTCGTGGATTATGTTAAATTTGACATTGACATTTTATTCCTCATACACCTCATCCAACTCCTGCATTTGAATGTAATTTTTAAAATATTTTATCCTGAAGTCTTTAATTATGGTAACTGGCTGCCATAGTGATGGAAACAGATTGTTAATTATTTAACACAATCCGGAAAAAATTGTTCAGTACGTTTTCAAATAATCAGGCAGATATTCAGGATAAACAGACTGTTGCGATGAGTGTGACTACTTGCAAGAGTTCACATATTTCGCACAAAATAATATTAAGCTTGATTTCAACAAACAGCTTGCCAGCAAAAACGTTTGTCTGTTTCGTCGAAATAAAGAAATATTGTGATTGTAATTCGATGGCCTGGCCTCACTGGACATTTGAAGAAAGGAAGGAATGAAGATAGATCGAGAATGGCTCCCCACAACATGATGTCATATAGGATTACATCCTTTTCAACGAAACCATCCTGGTGTTTACCTCAAGTGGTTTAGCAAAATAAGTGAAAACTTGCATGTGTATGGCCAATCGGAGATCTGAATTCCAATAATGCTGGTACAATGCCTTAACCACTTCACTTAGTTCTTTAAATGAGGCATCTGAACTAGTTTCTCTTCAGCATGGTACGATAAGAAAGATTTTTTCAAATTGTATTTGAAATGGGTTTGCGACATTTCAGGTATAGACTGCACTATTTATTATATTTTCCACAGCTAAGTTTCAATTTTTAAGCCATTAGGTGGTTAAGGTGCTGTGCTTTCGATTCATTAACCACTTCAAAATGGCTTAAAAGTCGAAATTGCGATGGTGAAATATGATAAATAGCTTATGCCCATCACAAAAGATTGTCATTCGAAACATTTCTACAAATATTGTATATTTCTCATGCTCAGCTGGAAGATAAATGGTTACAACACATCTATTGTATACCGTGTTTCGTGACTTCCGCAAGGCGTTCGATACAGTTCCCCACAGTCGTTTAATGAACAAAGTAAGAGCATATGGACTATCAGACTAATTGTGTGATTGTCTTGAAGACTTCCTAGATAACAGAAAGCAGCATGTCATTCTCAATGGAGAGAAGTCTCCCGAAGTGATTTCGACCGAGCGAGGTGGCGCAGTGGTTAGACACTGGACTCGCATTCGGGAGGACGACGGTTCAATCCCGCGTCTGGCCATACTGATTTAGGTTTTCCGTGATTTCCCTAAATCACACCAGGCAAATGCCGGGATGGTTCCTTTGACGGGGCACGGCCGACTTCCTTCCCCTTCTTTGCCCAATCCCATGAGACCGATGACCACGCTGTCTGGTCTCCTTCCCCAAACAACCCAACCAAACCAACCCAAGGGAGTGTCGTAGGACCGTTGCTATTCACAATATACATAAATGACCTTGTGGATAACATCGAAAATTCACTGAGGCTTTTTGCGGATGATGCTGTAGTATATCGAGAGGTTGTAACAATGAAAATTGGTACTGAAATGCAAGAGTACCTGCAACGAATTGACGCATGGTGCAGGGAATGGCAATTGAATCTCAATGTAGGCAAGTGTAATGTGCTGCGAATACATAGAAAGAAAGATCCTTTATCATTTAGCTACAATATAGCAGCTCAGCAACTGGAGGCAGTTAATTCCATAAATTATCTGGGAGTAGGCATTAGGAGTGATTTAAAATGGAATGATCATATAAAGTTGATCGTCGGTAAAGCAGATGCCAGACTGAGATTCATTGGAAGAATCCTAAGGAAATGCAAGCCGAAACCAAAGGAAGTAAGTTACAGTACACTTATTCACCCACTGCTTGAATATTGCTCAGCAATGTGGGATCCGTACCAGATAGGGTTGATAGAAGAGATAGAGGAGATCCAACGGAGAGCAGCGCGCTTCGTTATAGGATCAGTTAGTAATCGCGAAAGCGTTACGGCGATGATAAACTCCAGTGGAAGATTTTGCAGGAGAGACGCTCAGTAGCTCGGTATGGGCTTTTGTTGAAGTGTCCGCAGCTCGTGGTCGTGTGGTAGCGTTCTCGCTTCCCGCACCCGGGTTCCCGGGTTCGATTCCCGACGGGGTCAGGGATTTTCTCTGCCTCGTGTTGACTGGCTGTTGTGTGATGTCCTTAGGTTAGTTAGGTTTAAGTAGTTCTAAGTTCTAGGGGACTGGTGACCATAGATGTTAAGTCCCATAGTGCTCAGAGCCATTTTTTTGTTGTTGAAGTTTCGAGAACATACCTTCACTGAAGAGTCAATCAGTATATTGTTCCCTCCTACGTATATCTCGCGAAGAGACCATGAGGATAAAATCAGAGATATTAGAGCCCACACAGAGGCATACCGACAATCTTTCTTTCCACGAACAATACGAGACTGGAATAGAAGGGAGAACCGATAGAGGTACTCAAAGTACCCTCCGCCACACAGCGTCAGGTGGCTTAGGGAGTATGGATGTAGATGTAGATGTAGATATTGTATCATCAAGCTATGGACTCACTTTCCACTGATAAGTGCAATAGAATAAATATTTGTGACAAATAAAAACAATGTGATGCATTAGAAATCGAACCCAGAGCAGTACTATAAAATTTTAACACTCTGAATTTGCACATGTCATTCACTCTCTTCAACTCAATGGTCTGGGTGAACATGTGCAGTTTGACCAGGTGGTTCAGCTGGGACAAAACGGCCTGCAACCAGCAAGTGACTGTGTCCATGTCTCATCCAGTCCCACTGCCTTCGTTTACCACAAATACTTATCGCGCAAATGCTCCAAAACGCTATGAACCTAATAAGCTACACTAGAGGCATCTGATACTAAACACTCGGAGTGTTTCATCTCTGAATGTGTTTGAAAGTTTCAACGTGTCTGAAAAATCTGAACATAGGACATATAAACGGGAACTGTCAATGCTGTTCGACTGATTCTTCAGGTTATCAGTAGGTACATTGCACACAACAGAAGTAAAAGTGTGACTCTATGGATCTAAAAAAATGTAGACTAGTAGCCAAAATAGATGTGCAGAAACGCGATTTGTCCTGAGGCTGGATCAGAACGTAGGGCAAAAACGTAAGTTGTAAATTTGAGGATTGTTTAGGATATACGACTTCTTGATGAAATGTAATGTCTCCAAATTTTTCATGTGAAATCTCTTAAAGCTTTTCAAATAAAACTAACGTTATTGACATTATTCATCGTCATTTTTATGTTTTCCATCTTTCCCTTAGCTTCCTTAAGTTCGTGGAGGTAGGTACAGTCTATGCTACTAATTGAAGGCAGGTTGTTTATTGCCATATGTGTTTTGCTTCTTTTATTTGGAAAGTATCATCAGTGGCTTGTAATACATGTTTCCTTTTCTACATACAATAAACGTATTACGTGGTCAGGGTGTATACATGGACGAGGAAAAAAAATTCCAGAATTTTTCCCGAATTTCCCAGTTAAAAATACACTTTCTCCCAGATAAAAATACACTTTTTCCATGTTAAGTAGCAGTATAGTTTTCTTAGGAACCATCGAAAAGATGTCTGATGTGCAGCAACATGTACACTGAGTATTTTCGTATTACGAAAATATAAATTCAAATTCCACCAAACACCACAAGTTGCTTTCCGAAGGATTGAAATCGAGATTGCTATGCGCTTTTGTAAGCCAGTCGCAGCTCATATCAAGCGATCTCGCCAGCCGATGACAGCGGATGTTCAGACCACAGGACACATGATGTACTCAGCCCATAGCAACATCACTGTTAAGTAACGCGAACACACAAATAGGAAAATTTAATGGTTTAAATTAATATGCATAGTGTTGCTACAAGAAAAGAAAAGCTTTCACGTATGATATTGGTCTCTAAGATTAATAAGCTGCAAGAAAAGCTAAGCTTTCACACATAATGTTGATCTTTTTTGCGCGTGTTACACTTTAAGATACGTCACAAAAATGTGCCAGTAAAATTTTTAACAACGACATAAATGTCTGATCTTCTGCGCTCGAAAATATTCTAAATGGTCGTCCTCAAAGATTTGATTTTTGAATGAGAGTCAAACGCAATGTGATTTAAGAAATTCTCGGACATTCACGCACAGAGTTCATCTTGTGTAAAAGGAAATTTACTTTACTTGAAAGTAAAGCTTTTCAAACAACCATTCGGAATATTTTCCCGCCACCTGTTAGAAATATTTTCGTTTCAGCAGTAGCGCCAGATGACAGCCGTCGCCGCGGTTGGGCAGCTACGATGACAAAGGAAGCCCGTACGTTCGTACGTTCTAAAACATTACAAATCTTACATTATGTCATAAAAGAAACAAGACATTAGAGGATACTCAAGAGCATGGGAATTTTGTGAACCATACTAAAATACGTAATTCGGCTGAAACTGCACATTCGTATGTCCAGATTCAGATGTAAATTTTCTTTGGGTACCAATACTGTATTATCTCATGTTTGGTTCTTTATTATGGCATAAAGCCATACGTGCTAAATGATAAAAACAAGTACTTGAAATGCAGTGAACAGTTGAAACTAGCCAATAGTGTGGAATTAAACACTGCATTTCAAATAAATTGACTGCCTCAGCAGAAAAGATTAATGAAAGTCAAATTTCTTTAACAAACCGACAAAAATAACTTCATTGTTCTGCAAGGCGATTAACGTTTGACTGTCAGGAAGGTGGAAACAAAATAAAATCTGAAACTAACAACATATTTTAGCCTTCCGTAATTATGTGAATGTATTTTAATTCACTTGATAGCTCCCGGCCACAGAAATCCGTTTTGTTTTCATTTGACGTGAGAACAGTAAGCGAAGAGGAAACAACAAAATCACTTAACGTAAACATGGGTCACGTGGAGACTACCACCTCCCCACTACAACTCAGACTGCTCTGTGCATCAGGTCCGGATCTACGACATTTCCGAACCGCGGCAATATTAGATAGTGGCGCCCCCCATCCCTGGAGCGTTTGAGGTAGGACGCCAAAAATTTAAAAAATCAACTTTTCAAAAATATCTTCATTTTGTAGCGTACATCTCTCTGAAGAGTCTGATACATAAAACATATATGTTCGAGGGAACGTAAGTCATGTTATTTGGTCTGTGTGCCGAAATGCAGTGCCACGCCTCTTCACACAGCATTCTTCCATCACACCCCTCTGTATCTCGCTCTGTGAAATTCAAACGCGTAATACTTTGTAATGGGTGCCATCAAAATATATTCAGTCCAGTGGAAATTTAAATGTCCTGTGGTGCCTCCCCTGCTCCCAGTCGGCCGGTTTGACACCCTGGCCCTCTTTAAAAAAATCTCGCAATTAATAATGGATGGGATTATTTGTTACCGGCAGAACAAGAACACTTCAGAAAATTTGGTCTTTACTGCCTATTAGCTAATAACGTGCTGTTTTGTGTGACACAAAATTAAATATAGGATACACAAAACGAGTAAAGACAAGGACAAGCAAGACAGTACACATTTCTTCAATCCTTAAGTCATAGCTTTTTCTCCTGTCTGATCTTGCCTCAGCTTTATATGGCGTACTTTCCTTTCTGGAAAAGAATCTATTGCCTCATCCAAGTTCGTCGACGTTTTACTACATGAAAAAGCGAAATGTCGTTGTCTAAGACTACAAAAGCTGTTAATACAAATAGTACCCAAGACTGGTGTGTTTTCTCGATCTGATTACGTGTATTTTGCCACTGTCTGCTACATAAAACGAAATAGGCCTGCCTAATATTGCAGCAATTGTTACATACACCAAATAAACGAGACTATTTTGGCACCAATGGTCATTTTTATAACACGACAGAATATAATTCACGAAGTACCAATATCTAATGCCTGTTAGTCCTACTACAAGCAAAAAGTTTTATGTTAGGAAATAGTTTCACATTTCATTCACACTCTCTAGCTTCTGAAGCATTAGATCGAAAAGTAGTTGTACGAAATTTTTATATAAATTTGGAATCGTCATATTCTTCCGTAATTTGTGTGAGTCCCCCGTTTCTTCTCCTTCCTCATTCTAACAAACTATCTTGTCATCACTAATTCTGTAACTGCTCCTGCCAGTCTCAAAATTTATTCTCTGGTTATCTTCACTAACCTCGCCAAAATCACTGGTTTAGTTATCCGGCATTTATTATCCGGTTAGGCTTTATTAAGTTTCCGTACAACGCGTTTTCTTCGCTACTTACAGAATAGAATTTTAGCGGCTGCTAGCCGGGGACTGTATAACTGGCCCTTAGTAGTGTATCGGTCTGGCCAAAAATTTTCTGTCAAAATTTCATTTTCTTGGATACACGGAGAAGACAATACGTGATCTTTGTTGCGTGTTATTCCTGTTAGTCGTTATTTCCACTCTGGGAGTCTGAATCTATAGAATTCGTTAGTAATTATAACAACGCTGATCATTTGCAAATCCAGTCGATCATATAAACAGGGACTGTCATTCATTCTTTCGGCTTTATTCACTCAGCTCGTATAGACCCGTCCCCTTTTGTCTGCAGGAAAGCTTATTTCTAGATACGACGGTGATTCCCCTGGCAGAGACATCACCTACACTATGCACGCATTCAAAAATCAACTTACCGTATGAGTGATCGATAGACCAACGTGCGCTGGATGCTAGACGCTGTGTGAATAATAATATGAATTTGACGCCCCCCCCCTCCCCCCGAAACTGCCACCCGGGGTAGATACCTCGGTTTGTCCCCGCCCCCTAATTCTGGGCCTGTTGCGCATACATGGATCTGTCAGCTAAGGCGCACCAGTAACATTTTTCCGGATAGCATCTGGCTGCTTGCTGCTATTGCTTATACAGCTAACTGCCACACTTCCGTAGCCAGAAGCGGGAGAAGGTACTACTCATACTCAACTCAACTGCATATGCGCATAAGCTCGCTTGCAACCGCTCAAACGAATCAAATGTAAGCAGTTGTGACGTCACGCCCATCGGAGGCAATTTGTTGTTATGTAACATTGAATAGTCTTCCTAAGCCTTTGACACATTTTGCTGTTGGCAGACGCTTGTATGAGCACTGTGTTTTGTTCTTGTATATGGTGCATTTCCTTTACAACTTAAGTTTTATTTTTGTTTTTTTTCTTCTCGTTCGTTTTCTATTGCTGCAGTATTATTCTGCAGTAACGAGATACAGAAATATTCTTCCGTAGAGTATTGGTTCTTACCAGTGAAAGTTACAAAAATGTAAGTAAAACAATGAAAAATTCCCTGAATTCTAAAAAATTCCCGGGTTTTTCCCGGTTTTTTCCCGGATGGAAAAATTCGCGGGTTTTTCCCGGATCTCCTGGTTGTCCCGGGTCGTAGACGCCCTGGTGGTAGATAGGATATGCTGCTATATTACATTTTGTTGTGTTTTTTTTCTTTTTTTTTAGGTTAGAATCGGTTTTTGTAGCACAAATGTCGTAATGCGAACTTATCGTTCGGTGTTATCTACGATTTCCAGCCCAGTTAACTCATATGTGTGATCCTGGAGATGTATGCCTTAGTTTCCATACTCCAGCTGGTCGATTTCTGGCGTTCTTTCACCCACGTTTCTCACATCGCGTGTATCACTTGCACTTCCCATTTTGTGACCAACATACGTGTGTTTTCGGTGTGTAGTGTTGCCAAATTTTGCTGTGGGTTTAAATGTCTTTTGTTTGTGTTGTGTTGTGGTTTGACGTTTTTCATTTGTGTGTGTGTATTTTGCTGTGTGTAAATGTGTTTCCTTTTTTATGGATACTTGTGTGTGTGTGTGTGTGTAAATGTGTGTTGTTTTCGTTTAATATAAATATGTGGTTATGAGTGTGTGTGTGTGTGTGTGTGTGTGTGTGTGTAAATGTGTGTGTGTGTGTGTAAATGTGTGTTGTTTTTGTTTAATGTAAATATGTGCTTATGAGTGTGTGTGAGTGTGTGCGTGTTGGTGGGTATGTGGGTGGGTGGGGTGGGGTAGGGAGAGAGGAGGGAAGGAGATTCATTAAATATTTTTCCTACTTAAATTTCGGTTTGTTATTGTTTTAGTTTTCGTGGCTAGCATAGCATGGTCAGAGATTTGTTGCTTATACGGATTTGGTCGTTGAGTACCTCCTCTTCCACTGCAATGGCTCTTTGTATGTGAAAGTTTTCTTGCAATGTCAGGAGCTTTCTGTTGTCATTCTTTACTCTGATAACTGTCATGTCACATTTCATGTTGCCTGGTTCATGTCCATGTAGAATGGCTATTTTTATATTTCTAACTTCTTATATGTTCTTTTCGTGATTGTCGTCCCCAGATATATTTATTTACATTTTTGGCACTCTATTTGGTGTATATCCACTCGTTGGTATTTATCTGGTTAATCTGTTGTTTGTAAATGTGATTGTAGTGTGTTTCTTGTTCTGTAAGCTATGTGTAATCCCTGTTTCTTAAGTAAATTTGCTATACTGTGTGTTTCTTTGTGTTTTTATGTAAGAGTGTATTCATGTCATGAGGGTTATTGTTTTGTGTTTCTGTGTAAGCTGTAGTGTCTGTGGGGTTCTTTGGTGTTTGTGTTCTTTGCTTGTTTCGAAATTTCTTTATTTTGTTTTAATTTATTGGTTGAGTTTTTGTTCTATATGAGTGTTTTAACCATTGATGTGGGTCTGTTTGTAATTCTTTTTCATAGTTTTCTTTGCTGAGTGGGATGTTCTTTAATCTGTGCAACATGTATCATTGTGCCGCTAATTTTTGATTTTGTGGGTGGTTGGATGAAGCAAGTTTAATTATATCTGTGGTTGTTGGCTTTCTGAAGATGTCAAATGTGTGTTTATTGTTGTCTCTGTTTATTGTTATATCCAAGAAATGTATTTGCTTTTGTGTTACTTTTTCCATGGTGAATTGAATACTTTTATGTATGTTGTTTATATCTGTATGAAGTTTATCAGTTTTCTTTGTTGGTTCATCTACCACACAGATTATGTCATCTAAATATCAGTACCAGTAAAAAATTTTGTATCCTTTCTTTGTGATGACTGTATCAAAGATGGTGTTTTCTATGTTTTCTTTCCTCATATCTATTCCATATTACGTTGAAAACTACTACCAAAACTGTCAGTAAACTTTTCCAGTTTGTATGAAATCAGAAGCGACGCAATACACCAACTACTTAGGTGACAACAGAGCAGGTCATGTAACCAAAGATCAGTAGTAAATGGAAGAAAAGACAGCATCTAGCGTTGCTCTTCTTCGGAACTATCCGAGCAAACCCCTATTATTTGTAGAACGAAAAACCAGGCAAGAGTTGCAAATTTTACTTTCTTATTCACTCGACGACTAGTTTCGGGTCTCGGCTACTGATTAACAGGAGTTCCTGACCCACAGCTACTCTAGCATGCTGGAAGTTCCCTGTGATTTGACTTACAGGGCCGTTCTCCGACATTACTTTGTCTGTTATTCTTAAAAAACGCTGTGCGCGCGTGTAACAGAAGCAGATGTGACGAAAGCAGACTTGATTTTCGGTACGACGTACGATTGTAATCTGCCGCGCAGGGTTCTTATTATGACACATTTCATAGATGAGGTCGTTGTCAGGTATATGTATAGAACATATTCTAAAGTTGCAATGCCTTTTATGTTTCTGAAGTAATAGAGATGCCCCTAAAATTTTCTTCATTCATACGTAACCAGAAGAGGCGGAAAGAGATGAGGTTAATACAGTCAAATTCGATATCTCTTCTCGTCTTGAGTTCTTGAACAGAGAAGGCCTGAGTAAGGAAATCCTATTGGAAATCAGCGGCCTGTTTGAGGATCGAAGAAGGAATAAGTTCCATTCATAAAAAGTTGGGAAGCTTCGAAGAGATGAAATCCATGGGTAACGATCTCTCTCAGACCAGCTGTGCTCGCCAGATGACGAAAGCAAAGCTTGTGGCCGGTACCAACTTAACCTTCGCCTTGTTGTTAATGCGGCCTGTCTTATTGCTCTGCATTGCTTAACACGGTACTGATGATTTCCACACATTTTTATCGTCATACAGTAAATTTTCTGAATGAATCATGCCCTTTTTTATCACCGGTGACGTTTTCTAAATGCGGTTATGTGTGTTTTTGTCGTTCTGAACATTATTACTTACTTTTCATAATTTTTAGCTGCCACTTAAGTAACATAAAAAGCATATATAGGGAAAAGGGAGCGAGACAAGGTTACCCAAGTGCTCATTCTTTCACTGGGGAATGATACAACACATTGCCGATCTCATTAGCATCCATAAGTTGTACGTCTTCGTTTATACGTGTGTCATTTGATCCCATAGACGAATAGTTGCCGTAGTAGGGTAAAATCCGTTAGTCGTAATACAACCTCTAAACCGTACTCCAGTAATATCCACTCCCATGTTTATAAAATGCGACATCAGGTGGTGTGAAACAGAACTAAATTGTCGTGCGTGTAAGTAAAATCAAATGTACGGACCACTGGCCGTCGTGACAGAAAAATAACTAGCAAGTAAGTTTGTGTGACTGTTTTTATTACATTCTCTAACTCATTTCTAAGTAATTTCTGATAAGAATTTGCTGAAAAAGTATTTGTTTTGTATCACGTCTATTTTGTGGTATTCTGCCATTCATTTAACTATCATCAAAAAGTGGAAAAATTTGAGATTATTCCTGTAGTTCTGGTTTGAAATGGTAGAGTGCTCAACACCTATCCCATACCTAAAGCTCCAGATCTTTATCCCGTACCTGTAGCGAATTCGTTAATCGTACCGGTACAACTTAGGCGTTGATGGAAATTACATACCAACTAAAAATTGTTTGTTTCAGCTAATCAGTATGACGTAGAGAGCGTGCAGTAACGGGAAGCAGGAAAATATGGACGTAGCTTTACTGAAACATCTGAATGGTGAAATTGGATTTAATGAAGCATGTAGAAGATATAATAAACCAAAGCCTACACTGCGTCGTAATTTGAAGGGTTTAAACAGAACACCAAAGTTTGGAAGACCTATTGATACGTCAGCAGAGATGGAAGATGGATTAGCAGAGCATTTAATTAATTCAGTAACTATTACTGAATTAAGAAAACTTGCCTAAAAACTTGCTAAGACTTATCATTGACCACATCGCTTCAGTAAAGAAAGAAAGATAGCCAGCAAAAAAATTCGTATTAGAGGTTTACTAAAGATAATTCTCCTTTGTCCTTGCGAATCCCAGAAGCTATAACGATGGCATGCAGGAAAGGGTTTCAAAATAGCGTGCTAATGAGTTTCTTGATAAATATGAGGAAACACTAGAAGTTTATTACTGACCAGATATACACTCCTGGAACCGGAAAAAAGAACACATTGACACCGGTGTGTCAGACCCACCATACTTGCTCCGGACACTGCGAGAGGGCTGTACAAGCAATGATCACACGCACGGCACAGCGGACACACCAGGAACCGCGGTGTTGGCCGTCGAATGGCGCTAGCTGCGCAGCATTTGTGCACCGCCGCCGTCAGTGTCAGCCAGTTTGCCGTGGCATACGGAGCTCCATCGCAGTCTTTAGCACTGGTAGCATGCCGTGACAGCGTGGACGTGAACCGTATGTGCAGTTGACGGACTTTGAGCGAGGGCGTATAGTGGGCATGCGGGAGGCCGGGTGGACGTACCGCCGAATTGCTCAACACGTGGGGCGTGAGGTCTCCACAGTACATCGATGTTGTCGCCAGTGGTCGGCGGAAGGTGCACGTGCCCGTCGACCTGGGACCGGACCGCAGCGACGCACGGATGTACGCCAAGAGCGTAGGATCCTACGCAGTGCCGTAGGGGACCGCACCGCCACTTCCCAGCAAATTAGGGACACTGTTGCTCCTGGGGTATCGGCGAGGACCATTCGCAACCGTCTCCATGAAGCTGGGCTACGGTCCCGCACACCGTTAGGCCGTCTTCCGCTCACGCCCCAACATCGTGCAGCCCGCCTCCAGTGGTGTCGCGACAGGCGTGAATGGAGGGACGAATGGAGACGTGTCGTCTTCAGCGATGAGAGTCGCTTCTGCCTTGGTGCCAATGATGGTCGTATGCGTGTTTGGCGCCGTGCAGGTGAGCGCCACAATCAGGACTGCATACGACCGAGGCACACAGGGCCAACACCCGGCATCATGGTGTGGGGAGCGATCTCCTACACTGGCCGTACACCACTGGTGATCGTCGAGGGGACACTGAATAGTGCACGGTACATCCAAACCGTCATCGAACCCATCGTTCTACCATTCCTAGACCGGCAAGGGAACTTGCTGTTCCAACAGGACAATGCACATCCGCATGTATCCCGTGCCACCCAACGTGCTCTAGAAGGTGTAAGTCAACTACCCTGGCCAGCAAGATCTCCGGATCTGTCCCCCATTGAGCATGTTTGGGACTGGATGAAGCGTCGTCTCACGCGGTCTGCATGTCCAGCACGAACGCTGGTCCAACTGAGGCGCCAGGTGGAAATGGCATGGCAAGCCGTTCCACAGGACTACATCCAGCATCTCTACGATCGTCTCCATGGGAGAATAGCAGCCTGCATTGCTGCGAAAGGTGGATATACACTGTACTAGTGCCGACATTGTGCATGCTCTGTTGCCTGTGTCTATGTGCCTGTGGTTCTGTCAGTGTGATCATGTGATGTATCTGACCCCAGGAATGTGTCAATAAAGTTTCCCCTTCCTGGGACAATGAATTCACGGTGTTCTTATTTCAATTTCCAGGAGTGTATAACGTGGATGAAATCGCATTGTTCACTGTTCATAAATCGTCTAAAGTAATTTCCCGAAATGGCTGGCGTAATCATAAACAGAGAAAGGGATCTTAACAGCGACATGTGTATGTGCAATGAATACAACAGGCGAATTCACATATCCGATGTTAATATTTACGCGTAGCAATATCAGTGATGTCTTAGAAATGGGAGTTCCACCAAATACAGCATTTGATAGCACAACAAATGGATACGTAACATCAAAACCGTTTATTCGATAGTTAGAACATTTCACAATATGTACAGAAGTAGAGAAAAGGGGGCAGGAACAAAATTTGCTTTTACTAGATTGACACAGCACACAAATCAAAAATTTAGAGGTGGTTCAGCTGGCTCATGATTATGATATAGCTACGGTGAAGCGGCATCTTCATGGCTACGTTCACATCCTGGCGGTGTTATAAAGCAAGCTAATGTTGCGGGACTCCTGGGTAACGCGTGATAGAAATGTCGTCAAAGGAGAGGGTTTTGTAGCTGCCTCTACACATATTGTTCACAGACCATGAGTAGGCTCATGGAACTGAAACAACAACCCGAAAATCTGGAAGGCCGCTTAACATTGCGACAGTGATCGGTCTGGACCTTGTACAGTGTCTCAGGAATGTTGACCCTAAAACAACATTGCAACAGTTAACGGAATTAATAGTCCTCAAATAAAGTCTTGCTTGAACACTTTATCTGGTATCCCTCGTATAACAACAGTTATTAAAAAAGATACGAAACGACGTAAACCAACAATCAAATTAACATCGTGGTGTCACCGCCAGACACCACACTTGCTAGGTGGTAGCCTTTAAATCGGCCGCGGTCCGTTAGTATACGTCGGACCCGCGTGTCGCCACTATCAGTGATTGCAGACCGAGCGCCGCCACACGGCAGGTCTAGAGAGACTTCCTAGCACTCGCCCCAGTTGTACAACCGACTTTGCTAGCGATGGTTCACTGACAAAATACGCTCTCATTTGCCGAGACATTAGTTAGCATAGCCTTCAGCTACGTCATTTGCTACGACCTAGCAAGGCGCCATGTTCAGTTACTATTGATATTGAGAATAATGTACAGTCAAGAGCGACGTTCACCAGTTATGGATTAAAGTTAAGTATTCCACCAGCTATGTCCGTTTTTCTAAATTCTAATTTCCTTGTCCTGTTACAGACCTCACGCCATCCTGCGTGAGCTAAAACACGTGCCTTTCGGCTTCCTCTACTAATCACGGTGTTGGCTCTCCTGCCAACCCACAACATTGGCGACGATACAATACCGCGTTCGTAACTATACTGCCCTGATTTACTTGTGTAATGGCTTCGCCACCATCTCCAGATGTACTGTCCGAATTTTATCGCTTACAGAATCAGCAGACGCAGGCCTTACTGGATGCCCTTGGACAGCTCATCCAGGGTCAACGTGCAATGCAAAACGACGCGGCTGCCGCCGCTCCACCGCTAACGCAGCCACAACACGCAGTTGCACCAACTTTTCGTCCTTTTGATGCTGCACTGGAAAGCTGGACGGAGTGGTTACACCAATTTGGATTCCATCTCGCTGCCTACAGAATTCAAGGTAACGAGCGGCAGCCTTTTTTGTTATCATCCGTTGGGGTGACCATGTACTGTGTGATAGTCAAATTATTTCCCCAACACGACGTAGCAACTCTGTCCTACGCCGAAATTTTGCTGCATTAGATGCATATTTCAAAGAATCAGTCAATTTAGTTGCCAAACGGTACACCTTCTTTCGTACAAAACGTACGGCAGGTCAGACTAATAGGGAGTGGGTTGCAAACTTGCAAGGCCTTACTAGGGATTGTGCTTTTGAGTGTCAATGTGGACTCCCTTATTCAGATACTATGGTACGTGATGCAATTGCACAGAACGTTTCTGATGTTCGTATAAGGGAACAGATTTTGAAACTAGTCAATCCCTCCCTTCAACAAGTGATGGACATATTGGATCAGCATGACACACTTGACTTTGCTCAGGAATCATTTGAAACTTCACCACCCGTGTGTCAGGTTAACCGGCCCGCCGGGCGAGCTGCACGGAACAGTAAACAGTCCTCGCGCCGGGCCGCGCCGCTGCCGCCAGGCTTTCAGTCATGTGTACCGCGCCGGCAAGCAAATGCAGTGCTAAAATCATGCCCGTGGTGTGCTACTAGACTTTCGCGTGAGAATTGCCCGTCACGCCAAGCTATTTGCTTTTACTGTAATAATAAAGGACATGTTCAAAGTGTTTGCCAGAAAAAGCTCAGATCAGAAACACAAAATCATTCCAGGCCCTTAGCTTCGCGCCGGAATCGGAATCGAACCAAGGATACTCAGGCTCGCGACACTTGACCCATGGAAATTCATATAGTTCATTCCACTCCGCCCAGTGACACTCTCTCTAACAGTGACTGTGTTCGTCCCACAAATAGTGTGCGTCGACATCGCAGGAACTCCCGTCAAGTCGCAAGTGATTTTGTACCAGTGTCAGTTCACGTTGCACGAGACAGTTGCTCTTGTCGTCAGCAGGGCAATAAACTTTTTGTGGACTTGAACATTAACGGCAAAGTGATACCACTCCAGCTCGATAACGGGGCTGCAGTTTCACTGATCAATCAAGACACTTACAAACTGCTGGGCACACCTCCGTTGCGTGCCGCAACTGTTAAGTTAACTACCTATTCAGGTCACAAGATCCCTGTGTTAGGACAGTGCAGCCTTCTTGCAACATACAAGGGACAAACAAAACTTGTGTCATTTTACATCCTCCGTTCTTCTTCTGCAGTGAACTTGTTTGGTTTCGATTTATTTCAGTTTTTCACTTGTCTATAGTAAATCAGGTCCTATCAGTGAACCAGACTGTGCCTTGCAACAGTGTTTCTCGTCTCTGTGAAGAATTTGCAGACATTTTTGCACCGGGCCTCGGTTGCGCTAAGAACTATAAAGCACATTTGGAACTGAAAGTAAACACGCAACCGAAATTTTTCAGAGCGTGCAATGTTCCCCATGCATTGTGTGATGAGGTCGCAAAAACATTACACGATTTGGAATCACAAGGAACGTGTGCAGGCTTCTCTCTGGGCATCACCCTTAGTAATTTTGCCAAAACCTTCCAGAAAATTGAGACTTTGTGTGGACTTCAAGGCAACAGTGAATCCACAACTAGTGACTGCAACTTTTCCTTTACCCCGCCTGGAAGATCTTTTTGACAATTTGTGCCTGGGTAAATATTTTTTGCAGTTGGACCTAGCAGATGTGTACTTGCAAATACCGGTAGACGAATAATCCCAGCGCGTTTTGGTGGTTGACATGCATCTAGGTTTGTATCGATTCAAACGACTGCCTTTCGGGTGTGCATCCGCCCCTGCATTGTTTCAGCAATATCTACAAACTGTTTGTGCGTTGGTCCCTACTGCAGCAAACTATCTGGACGATATTGTGATCTCCAGAGAGACGGAAAAAGAACATTTAGCCAATCTCAGAACATTATTTCAGGTCTTGCGAAAAAATGGTCTTCGCTTGCAGAAGGACAAATGTGGGTTTTTTGCTCGTGACTTACCCTACCTGGGACATGTACTCAATGCCCAAGGCATACATCCCAGTCCCGAGCACCTCCGTGCCATACAAGACTTGCAGAATTTGAAGCAGCTACAGAGTGTGCTGGGCAAAATTACCTATTATCATCGCTATGTTCTCCATGCCTCTTCCATTTCATCTCCGCTTCATCGCTTACGCCGTAACGGTGTTCCGTTCGTTTGGACGACGGAATTCGAACGCGCCTTTCGCCAGTTGAAATCGGCGTTGCTTTCCAATACTTGCCTTACGCCATTCGATCCCCGGAAGCCCCTTTTGTTGATGGTGGATGCATCGGATTTCGGGATCGGTGCTGTGCTTGCGCACAAAGATGGATCGCACGATCGTCCTATTGCCTTTGCGTCCAAATTGCTCTCGTCTGCGCAACGAAATTATTCACAGATCGAGAAAGAAGCATTGGCTGTCGTATTTGGTGTTACAAACTTTCATGATTTCTTGTATGGTCGTTACTTTACCATCATCATAGACCACAAACCTTTGACGTCGCTTTTTCATCCGACCAAGCCTGTACCTCCACGTACAGCGCAGAAATTCATTCGCTGGTCTATTTTCCTCTCGCAGTACCGCTACAATATCTTGTATCGGTCCACTGCTATGCACGGAAATGCCAATGCGTTGTCCCATTTGCCTGTTGCTGAGGATAGAGCATTCGATTCCTCCGAACTTGCTTGCATGTTCATTCATTCGTAAACCGATGACGTGGTCGAATCGTTTCCGATTGATTTTCGCCGTGTAGCTACAGCCACAGCTGCCGATCCTGTCCTTGCTACCGTTCTGCGTTTTGTTTTGATACGCAATGGCCCTTGTCAAAGTCACGGATCGGGGATCCGTTGGTTCGCCGATTTTTTGCTCACCATGTGGGGCGGCTGGTGAAATTAATTGTTTATATAAATGTTCCTGAATGCAAAACCAGTTCCTATTATTTATGCTGTCTTTTGCCGTTCTCAACACTGGCTCTCTAACTACAATATTGGCAACCAGAAAGTGATTAGCAAAACGTGAAGCCTGTAATCAGAATTCCTAGTGCCCACTTCATCTGAGAAATACACTTATAGCTACAGCTTATAGCTCTGAGGAATTAGGAGATTGTCTGGGATTCATAATCAAAAACGATCGTGAAAAAAAAACGTTGTCTGTATTCTGAAAGTCACAGATGAAAAAAAGGAATCCACACAACCTGACTAACAGAGCAGTTCAGAGTCTAATGCGCTGATGCAACTATAACTGTCCAAATTAAATGTTTAAATGAATGCTCGCCATAATTTGATGATAATGCTCATCAAACGCCACGCTAAATAATGGTAGAATGTTTGTCCCGTGGCGGCACGTGAAAATACGACAATACGCAAACTGAAGATCGATAATTAAAGTCATCCCAGAATTAACACTTCACTCGAAAATGATTTCATGGTTACGCGTATTCCGAGTAACTTAATACGGCATCCGAGGCTGTTTGTAGCAATGATACCGACGCGACGCGACTCCCGGCACAGATGGCGTGCTATTCAGCGTCTGGAGAGAACTGGGGCCTTGCTTCTTCACGCAGCGTTCTTATATACACTCCTGGAAATGGAAAAAAGAACACATTGACACCGGTGTGTCAGACCCACCATACTTGCTCCGGACACTGCGAGAGGGCTGTACAAGCAATGATCACACGCACGGCACAGCGGACACACCAGGAACCGCGGTGTTGGCCGTCGAATGGCGCTAGCTGCGCAGCATTTGTGCACCGCCGCCGTCAGTGTCAGCCAGTTTGCCGTGGCATACGGAGCTCCATCGCAGTCTTTAACACTGGTAGCATGCCGCGACAGCGTGGACGTGAACCGTATGTGCAGTTGACGGACTTTGAGCGAGGGCGTATAGTGGGCATGCGGGAGGCCGGGTGGACGTACCGCCGAATTGCTCAACACGTGGGGCGTGAGGTCTCCACAGTACATCGATGTTGTCGCCAGTGGTCGGCGGAAGGTGCACGTGCCCGTCGACCTGGGACCGGACCGCAGCGACGCACGGATGCACGCCAAGACCGTAGGATCCTACGCAGTGCCGTAGGGGACTGCACCGCCACTTCCCAGCAAATTAGGGACACTGTTGCTCCTGGGGTATCGGCGAGGACCATTCGCAACCGTCTCCATGAAGCTGGGCTACGGTCCCGCACACCGTTAGGCCGTCTTCCGCTCACGCCCCAACATCGTGCAGCCCGCCTCCAGTGGTGTCGCGACAGGCGTGAATGGAGGGACGAATGGAGACGTGTCGTCTTCAGCGATGAGAGTCGCTTCTGCCTTGGTGCCAATGATGGTCGTATGCGTGTTTGGCGCCGTGCAGGTGAGCGCCACAATCAGGACTGCATACGACCGAGGCACACAGGGCCAACACCCGGCATCATGGTGTGGGGAGCGATCTCCTACACTGGCCGTACACCACTGGTGATCGTCGAGGGGACACTGAATAGTGCACGGTACATCCAAACCGTCATCGAACCCATCGTTCTACCATTCCTAGACCGGCAAGGGAACTTGCTGTTCCAACAGGACAATGCACGTCCGCATGTATCCCGTGCCACCCAACGTGCTCTAGAAGGTGTAAGTCAACTACCCTGGCCAGCAAGATCTCCGGATCTGTCCCCCATTGAGCATGTTTGGGACTGGATAAAGCGTCGTCTCACGCGGTCTGCACGTCCAGCACGAACGCTGGTCCAACTGAGGCGCCAGGTGGAAATGGCATGGCAAGCCGTTCCACAGGACTACATCCAGCATCTCTACGATCGTCTCCATGGGAGAATAGCAGCCTGCATTGCTGCGAAAGGTGGATATACACTGTACTAGTGCCGACATTGTGGATGCTCTGTTGCCTGTGTCTATGTGCCTGTGGTTCTGTCAGTGTGATCATGTGATGTATCTGACCCCAGGAATGTGTCAGTAAAGTTTCCCCTTCCTGGGACAATGAATTCACGGTGTTCTTATTTCAATTTCCAGGAGTGTATAAAGCCGCGGTGCGGACGGCTAACATTAAGTTACTGAATAAATCATAGCTTCTTTTGCTGATGGCCGATGAAACTCTCAATTTAAATGTGCATTCAACACGCAGGTAAGTAATCATAAGACAAGTTTGACATGGCTAAGTTAAATATTTTGGGCGAGAGAATTAATTTAATTACACTACACGCAGTAGATGAGCTCTGAACCTGCCCTTTGGAGATACGCTATCGCTATAGTTTTACAGATATTGAGTTGAAACTTCTCACATCTTTATGGTTATAGCGGATCTCGCTTCTACTTAAATTTAAACATCCTAGCCTTATTTATTAGGCTACTTAATCTATCTTGCTTCCTTAAGTTTTAAGACAAAAACCAGAAAATTATGAATTTCAACTAAAATCTTAATTTGTGAGATCCAAAGTACTGTTTCTATTAAATTATTATTGAAAAGGAATCTAAGTATAAATTTTTAAATCTCTAGCTCTTTTCTGTTGCGCCAATGATTTTTACAGAAAAACGTCCAAATTTCGAAAATTGTTAAAGTTATTGAATTGACATTGAACACATGTTGATTTAGTATTACTCCTGACATGCTAGAATCATTTTAGGTTATTTATTTGATTTTTAAAGTATTGCGCAACCTTTATGACGTCAGAGCTAGTTACTGCGGACTGGCTGGCACACAATGGAAAGACTGATGTGAATTTACTGCGGCGTGAGTAGGCTGCTTCCCTACAAACAGGAGAGACTTTTTGTACGACGTGGTGTTTTGCTAATGCGTTCTGATAATGATCAGTCCAGGGTCTTGATCCCACGTTCGCTACAGTCCTCTGTCTTACAGCTTCTCCACCAAGGACATTGGGGTTTAGTGAGAACGAAACAACTTGCTCGTCAGAGCTGTACTTGGTTCGGAATCGATGCCGCGATTACGACTATGTGCTCTTCTTGCATGGTGTGTGCCGAACAACAATCAGCACCATCGTGGAAATTCTTTGCGTGGCCAAAAGCCACTTCCCCTTGGCAACGCTTACACATCGATTTTGCTGGTCCTTTCTGGAATGCTGGATAGTTGGTTGTGGTAGATTCATTCAGTAATTTTCCTTTTGTTTTCTGGATGTCTTCCACGATGTCATCTGCCACCATCCAAGCGTTATCTGCTATCTTTTGCGTTGAAGGTCTTCCATAGACTATTGTTTCCGACAATGGCCCACAATTCGTGTCTGCAGAATTTCAGTCATTCTGCAAGGCCAATGGTATTCAACATCTGACGTCCGCGCCGTTTTCGTCACAGTTAAACGGTGCCGCTGAACGATTGGTCAGGACTTTCAAGTCACAGATGTTGAAGTTGAAAGAGTCGCATTCTCGGCAGGACGCGTTATTGCTCTTTTTGTCATCGTATCGCTCTCAGCCCCGAGATGTTCGCTCGTGAGCTGAATTGCTCCACGGTCGCCCTCATCGAACCTTGATGTCTTTGCTACATCTGCCGCATCAGGTTCCTGTGCAGCGGCAGACACCTGCTTTTGCCCCAGGCGACGTTGTCTACTACCGCCACTATCGAGGTTCACGGCGTTGGCTCGAAGGGCGCATTCTTCGCTGCCTCGGCCGCGCTATGTATCTGGTTTTGGGGGCCTCTGGTGAGGTGCGTCGGCATCTCAATCAGCTGCGCCTCTGTCGTCGCAAGGATCTGCCGCTTCCCATCTGCTTTCAGCGATGATGCCGTCCGGTCAGCGACCTGGGGACCCACCTACTGGCTCGCCTCAGCCCCAGGTGTTACCGACGCTGCCTTCCATTTTGCCCCATGGCGACGAGCCGCCGCCGCCGTCGCCGCCTGTTCTCCCGCCGGCGACGCCCGCAGTGGACGCGTCGCTGCAACCGCCGGGCGCCTCCCTGGGTCACGCGCCGCCGATCGCTTCCCGCGACCGGTTGTCCTCCGACATGGAACTTTTGCCCGCTCCGGACCATATGTCGTCTTCGCCCGTCGGGTGCCCCGGCCCGATGGAGGTCGACCCTTCGGCCCCTCCTGTCTCTCTGCAGGTGCATACACCGCATGTTGGCGTGCACCCTGGAGAAGGTTTTCAGGCGTTTCCTAGCTCCCCGCAGTCCGAATGGCATGGTGCGGGTGGCACAGCCTCGCCTGTTGTTAGGCTCGCCACCTCATCGGATATGTCAACATGGGGTCCTCCCCACTGCGGGCGTAAGCCTTATGCCACAACCGTCCGCCGATTTGCGGGGGAGGAATGTAGTGTCACCGCCAGACACCACGCTTGCTAGGTGGTAGCCTTTAAATCGGCCGCGGTCCGTTAGTATACGTCGGACCCGCGAGTCGCCACTATCAGTGATTGCAGACCGAGCGCCGCCACACGGCAGGTCTAGAGAGACTTCCTAGCTCTCGCCCCAGTTGTACAACCGACTCTGCTAGCGATGGTTCACTGACAAAATACACTCTCATTTGCCGAGACGATAGTTAGCATAGCCTTCAGCTGCGTCATTTGCTACGACCTAGCAAGGCGCCATGTTCAGTTATTATTGATACTGAGAATAATGTACAGTCAAGAGCGACGTTCACCAGTTATGGATTAAAGTTAAGTATTCCACCAGCTACGTCCGTTTTTCTAAATTCTAATTTCCTTGTCCTGTTCCAGACCTCACGCCAGCCTGCGTTGGCTAAAACGCGTGCCTATCGGCTTTCTCTACTAATGACGGTGTTGGCTCTCCTGCCAACCCACAACAAACATGAAGTCCTTACACAAAGAAACTAGAAGCCATGGAAAAGGCAAATAAAAAGAGGAAACCTGGGTGAAAACCAACAAAAATGTGACACATAGCTGAAAACTTTAACAATAATAAGCAAATAAAGGACAGATTGACGTGGTTATGTCAGTTGTGTAAGAAAGATCGAGAAGAAGACATTATTCAGTGCACGGAATGTAAAGGTTCCGTACATGATGTATGCTCTGGCGTGTAAAGTAAAATTAAGAAATATTTCTCTGATATCTATGTTCAAACCAAGTGATTTTCGCTACACCAATTTCAGCACTTTAATTTGTTAAATATTTACATTTTGTTTCCTGCGTGTAATTTCATTACATGTGACAATGGAGCTAACAATATATTTACAGTTTGTTTTGACGTTTTGTTATATTAGTCCATGGATTTATTACGTCGTCGCTGATTTATTATCCCAAGTATGACTTATGCTATAGGGGGTAAGGATTAAAAAATGACGCGCCTTAAACGTACCGTATTTGAGTGGAAGCTGATTGATAACTTATTCTGAAGTTCAGTCAGTCGGCGATTAGTCACCACAGCTTAGATAAAGTTTATGAAAGTCGCCACAGTCGTGCGAAATTTTACAGCAGCTGGTAACAGACACATCAGAATCCGGTTTTGCATCAGTGTCTTTTGAATGAACACAATCCACGTCACCTTCAATGAACAATTGTATGGAACCACATTCTGTAAATCCGACCGATTTTCTAGAATCAAATCTTGAGATGCTTACAGAAACACAAGACGAAATGAGTAAGAAAATTGACAAATCACAGGAAGAGATGAAATTGAAAACGCATAATTTATGCGTTGAGATTAGGAAAGAAATTCAAAATGACTTTCAACCAATAATTATCAGTTTTGCAACTGGAATACGTGACCTTGAGACAAAACACGAAAACATGAAAAATAATTAGCGTAATGACAAGGACGAATTTTTCGCTAAAATCAACACTATAGTTGCGAGTTGCGAGTGCAATAGCTACACAAATAAAAGAACAGAACGAACAGCTTCACACATAGATAAGGGTAGTTAGCAAACAAGTGGAAGCTTTGGCGTTAATTTGTGAAGAACAAAGAGTATAATTAATGCCAATTAAAGAAAAGGTTGATGACCTGACAGCGTAAATGGCAAATTTGTCAACCAGGGCAGATACAGATGACACAGTGCTAGTACAATTTTCAGACACAGAAGAATATCAGGAGCAAATTAATCGCGAAAATAAGCGTTATAGGAACACTATGAATCAAAAAGTCGAGTCTATTGAAAGAATTTGACCGTTTACTGATGATTTCCACACATTTTTATCGTCATACAGTAAATTTTCTGAATGAATCATGCCCTTTTTTATCACCGGTGACGTTTTCTAAATGCGGTTATGTGTGTTTTTGTCGTTCTGAACATTATTACTTACTTTTCATAATTTTTAGCTGCCACTTAAGTAACATAAAAAGCATATATAGGGAAAAGGGAGCGAGACAAGGTTACCCAAGTGCTCATTCTTTCACTGGGGAATGATACAACACATTGCCGATCTCATTAGCATCCATAAGTTGTACGTCTTCGTTTATACGTGTGTCATTTGATCCCATAGACGAATAGTTGCCGTAGTAGGGTAAAATCCGTTAGTCGTAATACAACCTCTAAACCGTACTCCAGTAATATCCACTCCCATGTTTATAAAATGCGACATCAGGTGGTGTGAAACAGAACTAAATTGTCGTGCGTGTAAGTAAAATCAAATGTACGGACCACTGGCCGTCGTGACAGAAAAATAACTAGCAAGTAAGTTTGTGTGACTGTTTTTATTACATTCTCTAACTCATTTCTAAGTAATTTCTGATAAGAATTTGCTGAAAAAGTATTTGTTTTGTATCACGTCTATTTTGTGGTATTCTGCCATTCATTTAACTATCATCAAAAAGTGGAAAAATTTGAGATTATTCCTGTAGTTCTGGTTTGAAATGGTAGAGTGCTCAACACCTATCCCGTACCTAAAGCTCCAGATCTTTATCCCGTACCTATAGCGAATTCGTTAATCGTACCGGTACAACTTAGGCGTTGATGGAAATTACATACCAACTAAAAATTGTTTGTTTCAGCTAATCAGTATGACGTAGAGAGCGTGCAGTAACGGGAAGCAGGAAAATATGGACGTAGCTTTACTGAAACATCTGAATGGTGAAATTGGATTTAATGAAGCATGTAGAAGATATAATAAACCAAAGCCTACACTGCGTCGTAATTTGAAGGGTTTAAACAGAACACCAAAGTTTGGAAGACCTATTGATACGTCAGCAGAGATGGAAGATGGATTAGCAGAGCATTTAATTAATTCAGTAACTATTACTGAATTAAGAAAACTTGCCTAAAAACTTGCTAAGACTTATCATTGACCACATCGCTTCAGTAAAGAAAGAAAGATAGCCAGCAAAAAAATTCGTATTAGAGGTTTACTAAAGATAATTCTCCTTTGTCCTTGCGAATCCCAGAAGCTATAACGATGGCATGCAGGAAAGGGTTTCAAAATAGCGTGCTAATGAGTTTCTTGATAAATATGAGGAAACACTAGAAGTTTATTACTGACCAGATATACACTCCTGGAACCGGAAAAAAGAACACATTGACACCGGTGTGTCAGACCCACCATACTTGCTCCGGACACTGCGAGAGGGCTGTACAAGCAATGATCACACGCACGGCACAGCGGACACACCAGGAACCGCGGTGTTGGCCGTCGAATGGCGCTAGCTGCGCAGCATTTGTGCACCGCCGCCGTCAGTGTCAGCCAGTTTGCCGTGGCATACGGAGCTCCATCGCAGTCTTTAGCACTGGTAGCATGCCGTGACAGCGTGGACGTGAACCGTATGTGCAGTTGACGGACTTTGAGCGAGGGCGTATAGTGGGCATGCGGGAGGCCGGGTGGACGTACCGCCGAATTGCTCAACACGTGGGGCGTGAGGTCTCCACAGTACATCGATGTTGTCGCCAGTGGTCGGCGGAAGGTGCACGTGCCCGTCGACCTGGGACCGGACCGCAGCGACGCACGGATGTACGCCAAGAGCGTAGGATCCTACGCAGTGCCGTAGGGGACCGCACCGCCACTTCCCAGCAAATTAGGGACACTGTTGCTCCTGGGGTATCGGCGAGGACCATTCGCAACCGTCTCCATGAAGCTGGGCTACGGTCCCGCACACCGTTAGGCCGTCTTCCGCTCACGCCCCAACATCGTGCAGCCCGCCTCCAGTGGTGTCGCGACAGGCGTGAATGGAGGGACGAATGGAGACGTGTCGTCTTCAGCGATGAGAGTCGCTTCTGCCTTGGTGCCAATGATGGTCGTATGCGTGTTTGGCGCCGTGCAGGTGAGCGCCACAATCAGGACTGCATACGACCGAGGCACACAGGGCCAACACCCGGCATCATGGTGTGGGGAGCGATCTCCTACACTGGCCGTACACCACTGGTGATCGTCGAGGGGACACTGAATAGTGCACGGTACATCCAAACCGTCATCGAACCCATCGTTCTACCATTCCTAGACCGGCAAGGGAACTTGCTGTTCCAACAGGACAATGCACATCCGCATGTATCCCGTGCCACCCAACGTGCTCTAGAAGGTGTAAGTCAACTACCCTGGCCAGCAAGATCTCCGGATCTGTCCCCCATTGAGCATGTTTGGGACTGGATGAAGCGTCGTCTCACGCGGTCTGCATGTCCAGCACGAACGCTGGTCCAACTGAGGCGCCAGGTGGAAATGGCATGGCAAGCCGTTCCACAGGACTACATCCAGCATCTCTACGATCGTCTCCATGGGAGAATAGCAGCCTGCATTGCTGCGAAAGGTGGATATACACTGTACTAGTGCCGACATTGTGCATGCTCTGTTGCCTGTGTCTATGTGCCTGAGGTTCTGTCAGTGTGATCATGTGATGTATCTGACCCCAGGAATGTGTCAATAAAGTTTCCCCTTCCTGGGACAATGAATTCACGGTGTTCTTATTTCAATTTCCAGGAGTGTATAACGTGGATGAAATCGCATTGTTCACTGTTCATAAATCGTCTAAAGTAATTTCCCGAAATGGCTGGCGTAATCATAAACAGAGAAAGGGATCTTAACAGCGACATGTGTATGTGCAATGAATACAACAGGCGAATTCACATATCTGATGTTAATATTTACGTGTAGCAATATCAGTGATGTCTTAGAAATGGGAGTTCCACCAAATACAGCATTTGATAGCACAACAAATGGATACGTAACATCAAAACCGTTTATTCGATAGTTAGAACATTTCACAATATGTACAGAAGTAGAGAAAAGGGGGCAGGAACAAAATTTGCTTTTACTAGATTGACACAGCACACAAATCAAAAATTTAGAGGTGGTTCAGCTGGCTCATGATTATGATATAGCTACGGTGAAGCGGCATCTTCATGGCTACGTTCACATCCTGGCGGTGTTATAAAGCAAGCTAATGTTGCGGGACTCCTGGGTAACGCGTGATAGAAATGTCGTCAAAGGAGAGGGTTTTGTAGCTGCCTCTACACATATTGTTCACAGACCATGAGTAGGCTCATGGAACTGAAACAACAACCCGAAAATCTGGAAGGCCGCTTAACATTGCGACAGTGATCGGTCTGGACCTTGTACAGTGTCTCAGGAATGTTGACCCTAAAACAACATTGCAACAGTTAACGGAATTAATAGTCCTCAAATAAAGTCTTGCTTGAACACTTTATCTGGTATCCCTCGTATAACAACAGTTATTAAAAAAGATACGAAACGACGTAAACCAACAATCAAATTAACATCGTGGTGTCACCGCCAGACACCACACTTGCTAGGTGGTAGCCTTTAAATCGGCCGCGGTCCGTTAGTATACGTCGGACCCGCGTGTCGCCACTATCAGTGATTGCAGACCGAGCGCCGCCACACGGCAGGTCTAGAGAGACTTCCTAGCACTCGCCCCAGTTGTACAACCGACTTTGCTAGCGATGGTTCACTGACAAAATACGCTCTCATTTGCCGAGACATTAGTTAGCATAGCCTTCAGCTACGTCATTTGCTACGACCTAGCAAGGCGCCATGTTCAGTTACTATTGATATTGAGAATAATGTACAGTCAAGAGCGACGTTCACCAGTTATGGATTAAAGTTAAGTATTCCACCAGCTATGTCCGTTTTTCTAAATTCTAATTTCCTTGTCCTGTTACAGACCTCACGCCATCCTGCGTGAGCTAAAACACGTGCCTTTCGGCTTCCTCTACTAATCACGGTGTTGGCTCTCCTGCCAACCCACAACATTGGCGACGATACAATACCGCGTTCGTAACTATACTGCCCTGATTTACTTGTGTAATGGCTTCGCCACCATCTCCAGATGTACTGTCCGAATTTTATCGCTTACAGAATCAGCAGACGCAGGCCTTACTGGATGCCCTTGGACAGCTCATCCAGGGTCAACGTGCAATGCAAAACGACGCGGCTGCCGCCGCTCCACCGCTAACGCAGCCACAACACGCAGTTGCACCAACTTTTCGTCCTTTTGATGCTGCACTGGAAAGCTGGACGGAGTGGTTACACCAATTTGGATTCCATCTCGCTGCCTACAGAATTCAAGGTAACGAGCGGCAGCCTTTTTTGTTATCATCCGTTGGGGTGACCATGTACTGTGTGATAGTCAAATTATTTCCCCAACACGACGTAGCAACTCTGTCCTACGCCGAAATTTTGCTGCATTAGATGCATATTTCAAAGAATCAGTCAATTTAGTTGCCAAACGGTACACCTTCTTTCGTACAAAACTTACGGCAGGTCAGACTAATAGGGAGTGGGTTGCAAACTTGCAAGGCCTTACTAGGGATTGTGCTTTTGAGTGTCAATGTGGACTCCCTTATTCAGATACTATGGTACGTGATGCAATTGCACAGAACGTTTCTGATGTTCGTATAAGGGAACAGATTTTGAAACTAGTCAATCCCTCCCTTCAACAAGTGATGGACATATTGGATCAGCATGACACACTTGACTTTGCTCAGGAATCATTTGAAACTTCACCACCCGTGTGTCAGGTTAACCGGCCCGCCGGGCGAGCTGCACGGAACAGTAAACAGTCCTCGCACCGGGCCGCGCCGCTGCCGCCAGGCTTTCAGTCATGTGTACCGCGCCGGCAAGCAAATGCAGTGCTAAAATCATGCCCGTGGTGTGCTACTAGACTTTCGCGTGAGAATTGCCCGTCACGCCAAGCTATTTGCTTTTACTGTAATAATAAAGGACATGTTCAAAGTGTTTGCCAGAAAAAGCTCAGATCAGAAACACAAAATCATTCCAGGCCCTTAGCTTCGCGCCGGAATCGGAATCGAACCAAGGATACTCAGGCTCGCGACACTTGACCCATGGAAATTCATATAGTTCATTCCACTCCGCCCAGTGACACTCTCTCTAACAGTGACTGTGTTCGTCCCACAAATAGTGTGCGTCGACATCGCAGGAACTCCCGTCAAGTCGCAAGTGATTTTGTACCAGTGTCAGTTCACGTTGCACGAGACAGTTGCTCTTGTCGTCAGCAGGGCAATAAACTTTTTGTGGACTTGAACATTAACGGCAAAGTGATACCACTCCAGCTCGATAACGGGGCTGCAGTTTCACTGATCAATCAAGACACTTACAAACTGCTGGGCACACCTCCGTTGCGTGCCGCAACTGTTAAGTTAACTACCTATTCAGGTCACAAGATCCCTGTGTTAGGACAGTGCAGCCTTCTTGCAACATACAAGGGACAAACAAAACTTGTGTCATTTTACATCCTCCGTTCTTCTTCTGCAGTGAACTTGTTTGGTTTCGATTTATTTCAGTTTTTCACTTGTCTATAGTAAATCAGGTCCTATCAGTGAACCAGACTGTGCCTTGCAACAGTGTTTCTCGTCTCTGTGAAGAATTTGCAGACATTTTTGCACCGGGCCTCGGTTGCGCTAAGAACTATAAAGCACATTTGGAACTGAAAGTAAACACGCAACCGAAATTTTTCAGAGCGTGCAATGTTCCCCATGCATTGTGTGATGAGGTCGCAAAAACATTACACGATTTGGAATCACAAGGAACGTGTGCAGGCTTCTCTCTGGGCATCACCCTTAGTAATTTTGCCAAAACCTTCCAGAAAATTGAGACTTTGTGTGGACTTCAAGGCAACAGTGAATCCACAACTAGTGACTGCAACTTTTCCTTTACCCCGCCTGGAAGATCTTTTTGACAATTTGTGCCTGGGTAAATATTTTTTGCAGTTGGACCTAGCAGATGTGTACTTGCAAATACCGGTAGACGAATAATCCCAGCGCGTTTTGGTGGTTGACATGCATCTAGGTTTGTATCGATTCAAACGACTGCCTTTCGGGTGTGCATCCGCCCCTGCATTGTTTCAGCAATATCTACAAACTGTTTGTGCGTTGGTCCCTACTGCAGCAAACTATCTGGACGATATTGTGATCTCCAGAGAGACGGAAAAAGAACATTTAGCCAATCTCAGAACATTATTTCAGGTCTTGCGAAAAAATGGTCTTCGCTTGCAGAAGGACAAATGTGGGTTTTTTGCTCGTGACTTACCCTACCTGGGACATGTACTCAATGCCCAAGGCATACATCCCAGTCCCGAGCACCTCCGTGCCATACAAGACTTGCAGAATTTGAAGCAGCTACAGAGTGTGCTGGGCAAAATTACCTATTATCATCGCTATGTTCTCCATGCCTCTTCCATTTCATCTCCGCTTCATCGCTTACGCCGTAACGGTGTTCCGTTCGTTTGGACGACGGAATTCGAACGCGCCTTTCGCCAGTTGAAATCGGCGTTGCTTTCCAATACTTGCCTTACGCCATTCGATCCCCGGAAGCCCCTTTTGTTGATGGTGGATGCATCGGATTTCGGGATCGGTGCTGTGCTTGCGCACAAAGATGGATCGCACGATCGTCCTATTGCCTTTGCGTCCAAATTGCTCTCGTCTGCGCAACGAAATTATTCACAGATCGAGAAAGAAGCATTGGCTGTCGTATTTGGTGTTACAAACTTTCATGATTTCTTGTATGGTCGTTACTTTACCATCATCATAGACCACAAACCTTTGACGTCGCTTTTTCATCCGACCAAGCCTGTACCTCCACGTACAGCGCAGAAATTCATTCGCTGGTCTATTTTCCTCTCGCAGTACCGCTACAATATCTTGTATCGGTCCACTGCTATGCACGGAAATGCCAATGCGTTGTCCCATTTGCCTGTTGCTGAGGATAGAGCATTCGATTCCTCCGAACTTGCTTGCATGTTCATTCATTCGTAAACCGATGACGTGGTCGAATCGTTTCCGATTGATTTTCGCCGTGTAGCTACAGCCACAGCTGCCGATCCTGTCCTTGCTACCGTTCTGCGTTTTGTTTTGATACGCAATGGCCCTTGTCAAAGTCACGGATCGGGGATCCGTTGGTTCGCCGATTTTTTGCTCACCATGTGGGGCGGCTGGTGAAATTAATTGTTTATATAAATGTTCCTGAATGCAAAACCAGTTCCTATTATTTATGCTGTCTTTTGCCGTTCTCAACACTGGCTCTCTAACTACAATATTGGCAACCAGAAAGTGATTAGCAAAACGTGAAGCCTGTAATCAGAATTCCTAGTGCCCACTTCATCTGAGAAATACACTTATAGCTACAGCTTATAGCTCTGAGGAATTAGGAGATTGTCTGGGATTCATAATCAAAAACGATCGTGAAAAAAAAACGTTGTCTGTATTCTGAAAGTCACAGATGAAAAAAAGGAATCCACACAACCTGACTAACAGAGCAGTTCAGAGTCTAATGCGCTGATGCAACTATAACTGTCCAAATTAAATGTTTAAATGAATGCTCGCCATAATTTGATGATAATGCTCATCAAACGCCACGCTAAATAATGGTAGAATGTTTGTCCCGTGGCGGCACGTGAAAATACGACAATACGCAAACTGAAGATCGATAATTAAAGTCATCCCAGAATTAACACTTCACTCGAAAATGATTTCATGGTTACGCGTATTCCGAGTAACTTAATACGGCATCCGAGGCTGTTTGTAGCAATGATACCGACGCGACGCGACTCCCGGCACAGATGGCGTGCTATTCAGCGTCTGGAGAGAACTGGGGCCTTGCTTCTTCACGCAGCGTTCTTATATATAAAGCCGCGGTGCGGACGGCTAACATTAAGTTACTGAATAAATCATAGCTTCTTTTACTGATGGCCGATGAAACTCTCAATTTAAATGTGCATTCAACACGCAGGTAAGTAATCATAAGACAAGTTTGACATGGCTAAGTTAAATATTTTGGGCGAGAGAATTAATTTAATTACACTACACGCAGTAGATGAGCTCTGAACCTGCCCTTTGGAGATACGCTATCGCTATAGTTTTACAGATATTGAGTTGAAACTTCTCACATCTTTATGGTTATAGCGGATCTCGCTTCTACTTAAATTTAAACATCCTAGCCTTATTTATTAGGCTACTTAATCTATCTTGCTTCCTTAAGTTTTAAGACAAAAACCAGAAAATTATGAATTTCAACTAAAATCTTAATTTGTGAGATCCAAAGTACTGTTTCTATTAAATTATTATTGAAAAGGAATCTAAGTATAATTTTTTAAATCTCTAGCTCTTTTCTGTTGCGCCAATGATTTTTACAGAAAAACGTCCAAATTTCGAAAATTGTTAAAGTTATTGAATTGACATTGAACACATGTTGATTTAGTATTACTCCTGACATGCTAGAATCATTTTAGGTTATTTATTTGATTTTTAAAGTATTGCGCAACCTTTATGACGTCAGAGCTAGTTACTGCGGACTGGCTGGCACACAATGGAAAGACTGATGTGAATTTACTGCGGCGTGAGTAGGCTGCTTCCCTACAAACAGGAGAGACTTTTTGTACGACGTGGTGTTTTGCTAATGCGTTCTGATAATGATCAGTCCAGGGTCTTGATCCCACGTTCGCTACAGTCCTCTGTCTTACAGCTTCTCCACCAAGGACATTGGGGTTTAGTGAGAACGAAACAACTTGCTCGTCAGAGCTGTACTTGGTTCGGAATCGATGCCGCGATTACGACTATGTGCTCTTCTTGCATGGTGTGTGCCGAACAACAATCAGCACCATCGTGGAAATTCTTTGCGTGGCCAAAAGCCACTTCCCCTTGGCAACGCTTACACATCGATTTTGCTGGTCCTTTCTGGAATGCTGGATAGTTGGTTGTGGTAGATTCATTCAGTAATTTTCCTTTTGTTTTCTGGATGTCTTCCACGATGTCATCTGCCACCATCCAAGCGTTATCTGCTATCTTTTGCGTTGAAGGTCTTCCATAGACTATTGTTTCCGACAATGGCCCACAATTCGTGTCTGCAGAATTTCAGTCATTCTGCAAGGCCAATGGTATTCAACATCTGACGTCCGCGCCGTTTTCGTCACAGTTAAACGGTGCCGCTGAACGATTGGTCAGGACTTTCAAGTCACAGATGTTGAAGTTGAAAGAGTCGCATTCTCGGCAGGACGCGTTATTGCTCTTTTTGTCATCGTATCGCTCTCAGCCCCGAGATGTTCGCTCGTGAGCTGAATTGCTCCACGGTCGCCCTCATCGAACCTTGATGTCTTTGCTACATCTGCCGCATCAGGTTCCTGTGCAGCGGCAGACACCTGCTTTTGCCCCAGGCGACGTTGTCTACTACCGCCACTATCGAGGTTCACGGCGTTGGCTCGAAGGGCGCATTCTTCGCTGCCTCGGCCGCGCTATGTATCTGGTTTTGGGGGCCTCTGGTGAGGTGCGTCGGCATCTCAATCAGCTGCGCCTCTGTCGTCGCAAGGATCTGCCGCTTCCCATCTGCTTTCAGCGATGATGCCGTCCGGTCAGCGACCTGGGGACCCACCTACTGGCTCGCCTCAGCCCCAGGTGTTACCGACGCTGCCTTCCATTTTGCCCCATGGCGACGAGCCGCCGCCGCCGTCGCCGCCTGTTCTCCCGCCGGCGACGCCCGCAGTGGACGCGTCGCTGCAACCGCCGGGCGCCTCCCTGGGTCACGCGCCGCCGATCGCTTCCCGCGACCGGTTGTCCTCCGACATGGAACTTTTGCCCGCTCCGGACCATATGTCGTCTTCGCCCGTCGGGTGCCCCGGCCCGATGGAGGTCGACCCTTCGGCCCCTCCTGTCTCTCTGCAGGTGCATACACCGCATGTTGGCGTGCACCCTGGAGAAGGTTTTCAGGCGTTTCCTAGCTCCCCGCAGTCCGAATGGCATGGTGCGGGTGGCACAGCCTCGCCTGTTGTTAGGCTCGCCACCTCATCGGATATGTCAACATGGGGTCCTCCCCACTGCGGGCGTAAGCCTTATGCCACAACCGTCCGCCGATTTGCGGGGGAGGAATGTAGTGTCACCGCCAGACACCACGCTTGCTAGGTGGTAGCCTTTAAATCGGCCGCGGTCCGTTAGTATACGTCGGACCCGCGAATCGCCACTATCAGTGATTGCAGACCGAGCGCCGCCACACGGCAGGTCTAGAGAGACTTCCTAGCTCTCGCCCCAGTTGTACAACCGACTCTGCTAGCGATGGTTCACTGACAAAATACACTCTCATTTGCCGAGACGATAGTTAGCATAGCCTTCAGCTGCGTCATTTGCTACGACCTAGCAAGGCGCCATGTTCAGTTATTATTGATACTGAGAATAATGTACAGTCAAGAGCGACGTTCACCAGTTATGGATTAAAGTTAAGTATTCCACCAGCTACGTCCGTTTTTCTAAATTCTAATTTCCTTGTCCTGTTCCAGACCTCACGCCAGCCTGCGTTGGCTAAAACGCGTGCCTATCGGCTTTCTCTACTAATGACGGTGTTGGCTCTCCTGCCAACCCACAACAAACATGAAGTCCTTACACAAAGAAACTAGAAGCCATGGAAAAGGCAAATAAAAAGAGGAAACCTGGGTGAAAACCAACAAAAATGTGACACATAGCTGAAAACTTTAACAATAATAAGCAAATAAAGGACAGATTGACGTGGTTATGTCAGTTGTGTAAGAAAGATCGAGAAGAAGACATTATTCAGTGCACGGAATGTAAAGGTTCCGTACATGATGTATGCTCTGGCGTGTAAAGTAAAATTAAGAAATATTTCTCTGATATCTATGTTCAAACCAAGTGATTTTCGCTACACCAATTTCAGCACTTTAATTTGTTAAATATTTACATTTTGTTTCCTGCGTGTAATTTCATTACATGTGACAATGGAGCTAACAATATATTTACAGTTTGTTTTGACGTTTTGTTATATTAGTCCATGGATTTATTACGTCGTCGCTGATTTATTATCCCAAGTATGACTTATGCTATAGGGGGTAAGGATTAAAAAATGACGCGCCTTAAACGTACCGTATTTGAGTGGAAGCTGATTGATAACTTATTCTGAAGTTCAGTCAGTCGGCGATTAGTCACCACAGCTTAGATAAAGTTTATGAAAGTCGCCACAGTCGTGCGAAATTTTACAGCAGCTGGTAACAGACACATCAGAATCCGGTTTTGCATCAGTGTCTTTTGAATGAACACAATCCACGTCACCTTCAATGAACAATTGTATGGAACCACATTCTGTAAATCCGACCGATTTTCTAGAATCAAATCTTGAGATGCTTACAGAAACACAAGACGAAATGAGTAAGAAAATTGACAAATCACAGGAAGAGATGAAATTGAAAACGCATAATTTATGCGTTGAGATTAGGAAAGAAATTCAAAATGACTTTCAACCAATAATTATCAGTTTTGCAACTGGAATACGTGACCTTGAGACAAAACACGAAAACATGAAAAATAATTAGCGTAATGACAAGGACGAATTTTTCGCTAAAATCAACACTATAGTTGCGAGTTGCGAGTGCAATAGCTACACAAATAAAAGAACAGAACGAACAGCTTCACACATAGATAAGGGTAGTTAGCAAACAAGTGGAAGCTTTGGCGTTAATTTGTGAAGAACAAAGAGTATAATTAATGCCAATTAAAGAAAAGGTTGATGACCTGACAACGTAAATGGCAAATTTGTCAACCAGGGCAGATACAGATGACACAGTGCTAGTACAATTTTCAGACACAGAAGAATATCAGGAGCAAATTAATCGCGAAAATAAGCGTTATAGGAACACTATGAATCAAAAAGTCGAGTCTATTGAAAGAATTTGACCGTTTACATTCATATTCAGAAAGCTTTGGTAATCATACAAATTTATGGCGTTTATGTGATTTTCCACGAGAACAGTACCATACTACGACGATGAATCGCCGACGTGGTGCAATAGAGAACAATCTGGTTAACACAAAAACGGTAACTACGATTTCAAACATTTTTTGACACGACGTAAATTACGAATTTTCAGGAACTGCAGAAACGAAATTCATCCCCAAGCTTGGACTGATCTACTTTACCACCAAATAGGCCACTTGAACACAAATTAGAATTTCTCTGCGGTTAATTGGAAAATGAACCTGCATCAAGAATGCGCTCAATAGTGAGAGACTGCCAAAGCGCAAATGTTTCTACCCTACATTTTTGTCAGTCTACTGCTTCCAGACCACACAAGACCGGGTAAAAGGTAGCATAATAATGTTATGAAACTTTGACTAGTCGGCCTTCTCTAGCCCAGAAAAATACTTAAAATACATGGTACGCAGAAATCAGTACTTATCAAACCCATGTTGTTCGTCAGAGCTAATTCGCAATTTTTAACAAAGTTACCTACATATTTGAAACGGCAGACGGCAGTCGTAAAGACGATTTAGAAGCATTTCAAACGTTACCTCGGGGACTGGAATTGGACAGTGACAGCAACTTAACGAGAAAACACAGTAACAATCACAGTAACAACTACGACAGGCAAGATGATTTTGTACATCGTGAAACCAAAAACTAGGAATGCGCGTAGCAAGCACAACCACAGAAACAATTACAAACGGCGCAACCTACATCGTCTGTATGACGTACAGTTCTCACAATTCACTAATGATTATTGTGCTATAAATAATTTCCGGAAGTCTGACTATGAACATAATAACAGGCATCACAGGAATTACTGTATTGAGAACAGGCATAATCATATATATCAGAATAATCATTGACAATACACTAAATCAGATGGTAATCATGAAAATTCTCATGGGCACAATTCAGGTAGCTCAAATCCGCAAAATACATGGCACAACAACAATTTTGCAAATAGCAACCAACACAGCCAAAACCAACACAGTCTCGATAATCTACATTATAATTCGCGGTGGCAAAATTCTGAAAGGGCAAGCGCAGTGCGACAGATAGAAATAACTGAAGTCAGATCACCAAATCTGCGAGATAATCAACGATGAAAAAGCAATACTGGACGATGACTGGCGACGCACTTTACAACCTCACAAAATGAGGACTGTTTTTATTTCACTCTATTGGCCTCAATCCAATGCTTTAGAACTCCTTACGCGAGAAATTAGCAAGCTGTGCAGAATATATTACCATCGTCAGCACCACACTTGCGACAAACATATTCACACGTTCCAAAGGCATCTCAATGAGTTACCAAACAATTCTACATCATTGTCTCTGTTACTTGTATTCAAAAATCAACAACCACCAGATCGTATCAGTAAGTTAATACCATTTACAGCTTCGAAAAAATTACGTCATAAGAAAGTAGCAGATATAGTGCTAACCAACATCAAGAAGGCTGCAGAAAGGAGACGGAAATCTCAACGAGGACAGGCAAACATCAGAAAGCTACAGGTTGGAGGGAAAATTCTGGTTAAATCTCATCCTCTATCTTGCAAAAGCCAGCATCTTAGTCACAAATTCTTTCTTGTTTATAAAGGACCTTACAGGATTCGTAAATTGTATACGACAATGTTGTGGAAATTAAAACTATTCGGACACACAAGACACCAGACTTCATCATATCTCGAATATCAAACCATATATAGAATAATTCTATTCACTAAATTTGTACCCAGATGGTAGCACTACATGTCACATATTTCTAAAACATTTCTTGTATTACATCACATGCCAACAGTTAGTGATACACAATACCATTGTATCGCATGCCAAAGTGACTCTTGTCTCACGGAAGGCAACCTTCGACAAGAATCGGGCGATTCTTGTCGGGTCGCAAGCTTCGTTTGTCGCCCAACAAATCGAGCGATTTGCTTCCACGACACATACGTTAAACAAACTGCCACAAGCTTCGAAATTTCGTCTAGAATCCCAATAGTAACCAATAATTTCTAATTAAATGAACTTTGACAGTATTTTTTTAAACCAGTTCTTGGAGGATGCACAGGTTATCAGTAACGTGTTGTTCACTTGATAAATAGTTTGTGGCTGTACACAGTGATGTTGATACAGAGACATATAACATTTTCTACTACTTTTTATGAGATATACAGACTGTGATGACGATACCTGTGTTACCTGGAAAGAAGAGTAATAGGTATTTTGATGTAAGAAGTTTTTCGAGATCCATTGTGAGGTAGTAAAGCTGTGTTTACTGGTTTGAAATATTTACAATTATAGCTGTGAGGTGTTATTTATGTGGAAATAAGAGGACGAAAACAGTACAGGGAATTGTTATTTGAAGTGTGTATTGAGAGAAAGACAGTGAATATAATTAATGCTGTAATAGGATAATGAGATTACAGTAAGTTCAGAGCATGAGATGATAAGTATGAGATTTATGATGCATACTGTAATAGAATGAAGCAATAATTATGATGTGATTCCTGAGTTTCTCCCGGCGTATTTGATAATCAAAAGAAATAAACAGTAGCGCAAAGACAAGTCACAAAAAGTTCATTGAGGTACCTTATGCTAAAAGAGAGTGCCACAGCGCAAGTACCAATCAATGCATAGTTAAATCTTTGGACAACATTTTTCGTCCAGAAATAGAGACAAAAACGTACATTTGTCGAATTACTATAAAATTTGCATAACTGTTAAATATTGTTGTTCCAATGAAAAAAATTGCACTATGTTTAGCAAAAGGTTAAATAATTTGCATTAGATAATTACAAATTCCATATCAAAGAAATAACTATGTTGTTTCAAGTCACGTTAGCTTCATTCAGTATTGTCACCTAGCCATATCTTTTCAAAAACTTAACTTTTCGCTTATATACAAGAAATACATCCACATAGCATAAAAATTGACAGCAACAAGAAACAGGGTCCCTTTGCCCTAACCATTACACACATACTCTTACTCAACATCAACCATCATAATTATTAATCAAAATATCCACGGGTGTGCTGCCGGTCTATAGTGTCCAACGGGCACAATATTTCGGCGATCATACATGTCGCCATCATCAGGTGAACTGACGGACTGAGCTCCTGTGAACGTGCCGGCACGGAGATCCGTACGCTATGGCTGTTCAGAGGGAACTGGGTTCGGTCGCGGCGGCGGCCGATTTAAATACCCTCCGCCCGCAGCGCGCTCCCTCCGCCGTCCGCGCCCCGCGCCACGGTCGCGCGGTGGAACAGATTGCGACGGCGTCTGAGATGACGTCGGTGTGATGGCTCTGTCCGCCGTGGTCGTCACAACTATATGTTTGCTCGATTTACTCTTGATTAACCCAATCGCTGGTTCCCAAGCCTTGCTAAGATTATAGCCACAGTCACGGTTTATGAGGTCGTCATTGGTGCGAATTTCGATGGCCTCTCTAACAACGCTGTCCCAGTATCTCGACGTCTGTACCAGAATCCTCGTGTGCTCTCCGCCCGACCACTGCAGCACAACCTGTTGAGATGGACGAAGTCACGAGGGAGGAGGTAGGCACTGCATTTATTCCATACACAGGCGCACTCTCGGGGAAAATCGCCCGCATTCTGAAGAAACACCAGGTCGGAACTGTGTTTTGTCCTCCAAATAAAACTCGTGCACTGGTGGGGAGCGCCAAAGATGACCTCGGTTTGAGGAAGGCCGGCGTGTACCAGATTCCGTGTCAATTGGCAAGTCGTATATTGGTCAGACGATGCGTACCGTCGAGGATCGATGCCGTGAACACCAGAGGCACACTCGACTGATGTATCCGAGCAAGTCGGCGGTCGCTGAACATTGTTTGTCGGAAAATCACGCCTTGGAGTATGACCGCAAGAGGATTCTGGTACAGACGTCGAGATACTGGGACAGCGTTGTTAGAGAGGCCATCGAAATTCGCACCAATGACGACCTCATAAACCGTGACTGTGGCTATAATCTTAGCAAGGCGTGGGAACCAGCGATTGGGTTAATCAAGAGTAAATCGAGCAAACGTATAGTTGTGACGACCACGGCGGACAGAGCCATACACCGACGTCATCTCAGACGCCGTCGCAATCTGTTCCACCGCGCGACCGTGGCGCGGGGCGCGGACGGCGGAGGGAACGCGCCGCGGGCGGAGGGTATTTAAATCGGCCGCCGCCGCGACCGAACCCAGTTCCCTCTGAACAGCCATAGCGTACGGATCTCCGTGCCGGCACGTTCACAGGAGCTCAGTCCGTCAGTTCACCTGATGATGGCGACATGTATGATCGCCGAAATATTGTGCCCGTTGGACACTATAGACCGGCAGCACACCCGTGGATATTTTGATTAATAATTATGATGGTTAATGTTGAGAAAGAGTAAGTGTGTAATGGTTAGGGGAAAGGGACCCTGTTTCTTGTTGCTGCCAATTTTTGTGCTATGTGGATGTATTTGTTGTATGTAAGCGAAAAGGTAAGTTTTTGAAAAGATATGGTAGATGACAATACTGAATGAAGCTAACGTGACTTGGAACAACATAGTTATTTCTTTGATATGGAATCTGTAATTATCTAATGCAAATTATTTAACCTTTTGCTAAACATAGTGCAATTTTTTTCATCGGAACAACAATATTTAACAGCTATGCAAATTTTATAGTAATTCGACAAATGTACGTTTTTGCCTCCATTTCTGGACGAAAAATGTTGTCCAAAGATTTAACAATGCATTGATTGGTACTTGCGCTGTGGCACTCTCTTTTAGCATAAGGTACCTCAATGAACTTTTTTGTGACTTGTCTTTGCGCTACCGTTTATTTCTTGTTCATACTGATGAATGACTTTTTTCTGGTTTGTCTATAGCTACAGGCATCAAAATTTGACTTCTACTAATTCTGTAAAACTAATTTGCCTTTCCTTTGCCTATGAAGCGATGTCACAACAATATTGTCCATTAGTCCAGGTGTTTGGGAAATTTTGGAGGTGAAGGTGAAATTCATGAATCGCGAGGTGTGACATGGATAGCCAGTGTACATAGAATTTAAAAAAAAGCAATAAGAGAAATGAGATGCAGGAAGTATATGGGCTTATACTTTTTCAGATTTATTTTTTGCCGTGACATAGGATAAGACTCTTTTATATATACAGGGTGGTCCATTGATCGTGACCGGGCCAAAAATCTCACGAAATAACCGTCAAACGAAACTACAAGGAACGAAACTCGTCTAGCATGAAGGGGGAAACCAGATGGTGCTATGGTTGACCCGCTAGATGGCGCTGCCATAGGTCAAACGGATATCAACTGGGTTTTTTAAAATAGGAACCCCCACTTTTTATTACGTATTCGTGTAGTAAGTAAAGAAATATGAATGTTTTAGTTGGACCACTTTTCTCGCTTTGTGATAGATGGCGCTGTAATAGTCACAAACATATGGCTCACAATTTTAGACGAACAGTTGGTAAACAGCTTGTTGTTGTTGTTGTGGTCTTCAGTCCTGAGACTGGTTTGATGCAGCTCTCCATGCTACTCTATCCTGTGCAAGCTTCTTCATCTCCCAGTACCTACTGCAGCCTACATCCTTCTGAATCTGCTTAGTGTATTCATCTCTTGGTCTCCCTCTACGATTTTTAACCCTCCACCCTGCCCTCCAATGCTAAAATTGTGATCCCTTGATGCCTCAGAACATGTCCTACCAACCGGTCCCTTCTTCTTGTCAAATTGTGCCACAAACTCCTCTTCTCCCCAATTCTACTCAATACCTCCTCATTAGTTATATGATCTACCCATCTAATCTTCAGCATTCTTCTGTAGCACCACATTTCGAAAGCTTCTATTCTCTTCTTGTCCAAACTATTTATCGTCCATGTTTCACTTCCATACATGGCCACACTCCATACAAATACTTTCAGAAACGACTTCCTGACCCTTAAATCAATACTCTATGTTAACAAATTTCTCTTCTTCAGAAACGCTTTCCTTGCCATTGCCCGTCTACATTTTATATCCTCTCTACTTCGACGATCATCAGTTATTTTGCTCCCCAAATAGCAAAACACCTTTACTACTTTAAATGTCTCATTTCCTAATCTAAATCCCTTAGCATCACCGGACTTAATTCGACTACATTCCATTATCCTCGTTTTGCTTTTGTTGATGTTCATCTTATATCCTTGTTTCAACACACTGTCCATTCCGTTCAACTGCTTTTCCAAGTCCTTTGCTATCTCTGACAGAATTACAATGTCATCGGCGAACCTCGAAGTTTTTATTTCTTCTCCATGGATTTTAATACCTACTCCGAATTTTTCTTTTGTTTCCTTTACTGGTTGCTCAATATACAGTTTGAATAACATCGGGGATAGGCTACAACCCTGTCTCACTCCCTTCCCAACCACTGCTTCCCTTTTATGCCCCTCGACTCTTATAACTGCCATCTGGTTTCTGTACAAATTGTAAATAGCCTTTCGCTTCCTGTATTTTACCGCTGCCACCTTTAGAATTTTAAAGAGAGTAATCCAGTCAACTTTGTCAAAAACTTTCTCTAAGTCTACAAATGCTAGAAACGTAGGTTTGCCTTTCCTTAATCTTTCTTCTAAGATAAGTCGTAAGGTCAGTATTGCCTCACAGGTAGGTTTTTAAAACTAAAATATAGAACGTAGGTACGTTTGAACAATTTATTTCGGTTGTTCCAATGTGATACACGTACCTTCGTAAACTTACTTCTGAGAACGCATGCTTGTTACAGCATAATTACCTGTAAATAGGAAATTAATGCAATAAATGCTCAAAATGATGTCCGTCTACCTCAGTGCATTTGACCATACGTGTAACGACATTCCTCTCAACAGCGAGTAGTTCGCCTTCCGTAATGTTCGCACATGCACTGACAATGCGCTGACGCATGTTGTCAGGCGTTGTCGGTGGATCACGATAGCAAATATCCTTCAACTTTCCCCACAGAAAGAAATCCGGGGACGTTAGGTCCGGTGAACGTGCGGGCCGTGGTATGGTGCTTCGACGACCAATCCACCTGTCATGAAATATGCTATTCAATACCGCTTCAACCACACGAGAGATTTGTGCCAGACATCCATCATGTTGGAAGTACATCGCCATTCTGTCACGCAGTGAAACATCTTGTAGTAACATCGGTAGAACATTACGTAGGAAATCAGCATACATTGCACCATTGAGATTGCCATTGATAAAATGGGGGCCAGTTAGCCTTCCTCCCATAATGCCGCATTATACAATAACCCGTCAAAGTCGCTGATGTTCCACTTGTCGCAGCCATCGTGGATCTTACGTTGCCCAATAGTGCATATTATGCCGGTTTACGTTACCGCTATTGGTGAATGACGCTTCGTCGCTAAATAGAACGCGTGCAAAAAGTCTGTCATCGTCCCGTAATTTCTCTTGTGCCCAGTGGCACAACTCTACACGACGTCCAAAGTCGTCGCCATGCACTTCCTGGTGCATAGAAATATGGTACGGGTGCAATCGATGTTGATGTAGCATTCTCAACACCGACGTTTTTTAGATTCCCGATTCTCGCGCAATTTGTCTGCTACTGATGCGCGGATTAGCCGCGACAGCAGCCAAAACACCTACTTGGGAATCATCATTTGCTGCAGGTCGTGGTTGACGTTTCACATGTGGTTCAAATGGCTCTCAGCACTATGGGACTTAACATCTATGGTAATCAGTCCCCAAGAACTTAGAACTACTTAAACCTAACTAACCTAAGGACATCACACAACACCCAGTCATCACGAGGCAGAGAAAATCCCTGACCCCGCCGTTTCACATGTGGCTGAACACTTACTGTTTCCTTAAATAACGTAACGATCCAGCGAACGGTCCGGACACTTGGATGATGTCGTCCAGGATACCGAGCAGCATACACAGCACACGCCCGTTGCGCATTTTGATCACAATAGCCATACATCAACACGATATCGACCTTTTCCGCAGTTGGTAAACGGTCCATTTTATCACGGGTAAGCAAATACCGTCCGCACTGGCGGAATGTTACGTGATACCACATACTTATACGTTTGTGACTATTACAGCGCCATCTATCACAAAGCGAAAAAAGTGGTCCAACTAAAACGTTCATATTTCTTTACGTACTACACGAATATGTAATAAAAAGTGTGGGTTCCTATTTAATAAAACGCAGTTGATATCCGTTTGACCTATGGCAGCGCCATCTAGCGGGCCAACCATAGCACCATCTGGTTTCTCCCTTCAAAGTAGGCGGGTTTCGTTCTTTGTAGTTTTTTGTTTGATGCTTATTTTGTGAGATATTTGGTCCGGTCACTATCAGTGGACTATCCTGTATAAGTGCCGCGCCGCCTAGGCACGGAGGGACTGGAAGACGAGCCGTCATACAAATACTATAACAGTGACTTATGAACTGTATTGTATTGCTTGCAGTAAAATTATGTCTACCGAAGGACATTTTTTGCATATCGCCATTTGATTGCGACACCTGTGCGGCTGGTCCCGGTGGAGGTTCGAGTCCTCCCTCGGGCATGGATGTGTGTGTTTGTCGTTAGGATAATTTAGGTTAAGTAGTGTGTAAGCTTAGGGACTGATGACCTTAGCAGTTAAGTCCCATAAGATTTCACACACATTTGAAGATTTGATTGTGACAGACCTTTGTGAATACGCGAAGTTAAGTATTGTCAATTTAACTTACTGTCATAAACGCCATTAATCGATTTGCTTCAATTGTTGTCTAGCGATCCGAGAAAACAGCTTCATAGACACCCTATAGCAGACGAGTGGGCAGACACAAGAACGTCTTCCCGAAGTCCTTGAGCCATATCCTCTAATACAGTGTTGACAGAGAGTCCCGCTACCTCCTCAATTGACGTCGGTACATCGGCGGCGTTTAGTGGGGCAAATGGTCATGGGTGCAGGAGCTGACAAGGGCCCCTTCCAAGCACCGTCGCATGAGTGAAATAATCCATGCTTTAGCATGATGCACTATCACCTGATGGAAGGGAGAGAATGCCATCAAAGAGCACTCATGTGAGCTCGCATAATAAAAGTCCATGGCGCTCACATGCCAAACCCATATCCCATCAATACCATGAATAGAGCCAGTTTCATACTCAGGATAGGGTGGATGTGTCGGCGGGGCGACGTCGACAACAAAGGGCTTACATTTTCTAAATGATCCACTGGCAGTCAGGGACAGTCAAGTGGGCAACATTTAATTTCCATAGGCCATGACTGTGCCACACCAGTTGGCGGGCGAGAGCCACATCGTAGATGTAGGTCTTCTGGTCAGAGAAAGCCGGAGATTAACCTTCACCATGTCGAGTGTCACCATCAAGGGAACGTGTGAAGTAGACAGTCAAGGCGACTGGATGAGTGCGCCATGTACTGTGTGAAAGCTGGGCAGGTGCCATGAGCCTTCGTCCATGTGTTGACAAGGTGAATTCTGTAGATGATGACAGAGACGCCCGCACATGCGTAATGCCATGGGAGATGATCAGTAGGCCTTTGTGTGTAGATGAAGTCCCTACCGAGGACCAGATCATCCAGGGGACCTCATAAAGCAGCGTTAGCTCGTCAGCAAAGAAGGTGTGTTGTTCAAGACGTCATTTAAGATACTGACACTCAACAGCGTGCGAGCCCCCTAGCATTAAGAAGGCACACTACATCTTCAGCAGGGAGCCTTGCATGGAGGAGGATTGGCCACTCTGCTACCATTGTCAGATGCATGGGAGATGTGGGCCATGTAACCAGTGGCAGCGGAGAAATCAGCGAGGACCACTTTTTGGAGGAGGGCAGTGCAGACATTAGCAGTGTAAATGGTGCCCCTGAACATTGCAAACTGATGTGGAGCTGTAATAGTGGCCAATTTCATCGCCACGATGCGGCAGTGCTCTCCCTATTGGCATGAAGGGTCCTGCAGAGATGTCCAGCTGACATGAAACATCTGGCACATCCACTATGGCTGCTATCACTGGGCGGAAACTGGGTCGGGAGCCACTGTGGAGGTGGGCCATAATCGCGATCCGCTCCTTCATCGACATCGTGAGCCCTGGAGATCGAAACCGGTGGCTCGCGAATGTCGCGCCCACTGGGAACAGTGGTGGTGGCGCTGTCACGGTGGGATCAGGGGAACCTCCCTCCACTTGATCCATCATGTTAGGGCGGGATTGCTGGCTGTGGAAAGGACACGCCACAGATGGAAAATCGGGAGCGGCCGTTCCTGTAGTCATGGCGCTCAAAGGGGAGTCTCTATCTGGCATCTGGTGCACTACCCATGACGTCATACTATGGGCATTCGACCCCGCTTCTTCCTTTTTGGGGTGACTGCTGCTTTCAGAGGTGCTGTCCCATGTTATAATGTGGCCGTTCATTGTCCGACGTCATGCCAGTCTGAAGGAAAGTAGAGGTAGGCACCGCACTCGGTTGGAAGGCGATCGTGTCGGGAGCGCCGTTTATCGAGCTCTAGAGAGTTGTGAGACTCGTCGCCCTCAGAGGAGATGGTACCAGCGAGTTCCCTTCCACACCATCGTTTGTGAGGGGGAGTGACATCGAAAAGAACAGGCGCATTCTAAACCAACGTTTCTGTGCTGCGCACAGCTGAGGCATTGCTGTCTGGTAAAGAAATAACTGTCGCTTTGGGAACTGCATCACCGGTCATGATCTGGAGCAAAGGGTGTTGGAGACCATCGGGCCTAACACGGCTCTCTTGTCCACATTCTGCACATATCCACAACTGGCCATCATACATGACGATGGCTCGCACACCACCTATCAGCAGATAGAATGGTACACGTTTGGACAGTTCGATCTTGATCTGTAGAACACCATTTATCACGTGGTATGTCGTGAACGGCTGCCATTTGCTACAATGCGGCCCACAACTTTGCCTTACGGTCGGAAGGATTCATCGATCCCGTCTAGGGACACCTCGAAATGTCAAACACCCTAATTGTTCGAAGGCCGAAACCAGCGAGGTCTGCGTCACCTCCTCTATATGTCCGTTAGAATAATGTAATTTTAGTCCTTGTGCGTGCCGTCGAACTACACTCCTGGAAATGGAAAAAAGAACACATTGACACCGGTTTGTCAGACCCACCATACTAGCTCCGGACACTGCGAGAGGGCTGTACAAGCAATGATCACACGCACGGCACAGCGGACACACCCGGAACCGCGGTATTGGCCGTCGAATGGCGCTAGCTGCGCAGCATTTGTGCACCGCCGCCGTCAGTGTCAGCCAGTTTGCCGTGGCATACGGAGCTCCATCGCAGTCTTTAACACTGGTAGCATGCCGCGACAGCGTGGACGTGAACCGTATGTGCAGTTGACGGACTTTGAGCGAGGGCGTATAGTGGGCATGCGGGAGGCCGGGTGGACGTACCGCCGAATTGCTCAACACGTGGGGCGTGAGGTCTCCACAGTACATCGATGTTGTCGCCAGTGGTCGGCGGAAGGTGCACGTGCCCGTCGACCTGGGACCGGACCACAGCGACGCACGGATGCACGCCAAGACCGTAGGATCCTACGCAGTGCCGTAGGGGACCGCACCGCCACTTCCCAGCAAATTAGGGACACTGTTGCTCCTGGGGTATCAGCGAGGACCATTCGCAACCGTCTCCATGAACTGGGCTACGGTCCCGCACACCGTTAGGCCGTCTTCCGCTCACGCCCCAACATCGTGCAGCACGCCTCCAGTGGTGTCGCGACAGGCGTGAATGGATGGACGAATGGAGACGTGTCGTCTTCAGCGATGAGAGTCGCTTCTGCCTTGGTGCCAATGATGGTCGTATGCGTGTTTGGCGCCGTGCAGGTGAGCGCCACAATCAGGACTGCATACAACCGAGGCACACAGGGCCAACACCCGGCATCATGGTGTGGGGAGCGATCTCCTACACTGGCCGTACACCACTGGTGATCGTCGAGGGGACACTGAATAGTGCACGGTACATCCAAACCGTCATCGAACCCATCGTTCTACCATTCCTAGACCGGCAAGGGAACTTGCTGTTCCAACAGGACAATGCACGTCCGCATGTATCCCATGCCACCCAACGTGCTCTAGAAGGTGTAAGTCAACTACCCTGGCCAGCAAGATCTCCGGATCTGTCCCCCATTGAGCATGTTTGGGACTGGATGAAGCGTCGTCTCACGCGGTCTGCACGTCCAGCACGAACGCTGGTCCAACTGAGGCGCCAGGTGGAAATGGCAAGGCAAGCCGTTCCACAGGACTACATCCAGCATCTCTACGATCGTCTCCATGGGAGAATAGCAGCCTGCATTGCTGCGAAAGGTGGATATACACTGTACTAGTGCCGACATTGTGCATGCTCTGTTGCCTGTGTCTATGTGCCTGTGGTTCTGTCAGTGTGATCATGTGATGTATCTGACCCCAGGAATGTGTCAATAAAGTTTCGCCTTCCTGGGACAATGAATTCACGGTGTTCTTATTTCAATTTCCAGGAGTGTATATCTTCACATGCTTCCTCCATCGTCATTTTAAAGTAGACGATGCTGCCGGTTATAGAGAAGTAGGTGCCTACCTCTACTTATTGTGGGTTCGGACGCTCTACGCGAATCAATTATTCGATTTCATAAGCGCGTGGTCGTGTATGTTCGGCTTGGAATGTATCTTTAAAAATCACCTGGCAGTGAACGTGCGCTGTGGGTTGCAGTATTTATGGACGCTACGTAATACAAATACCGCGGGGCGGAAGTAAATAACTCCACTAGCAGATCGCTGCCCTGTGCGCGAAAGGGCCTGCAATCAACCGCGGGCGAAACGTGACAGGCCTTTCGACCGTTTTCTTGTCTGCGCTGAAGAACTAGCAAGAACTGTATCATCTATCAGCAGGTCATTCCTGCTTCAACGTCCTTTGCAAAAATGGCTCTGAGCACTATGGGACCTAACATCTGAGGTCATCAGTCCCCTAGAACTTAGAACTACCTAAACCTAACTAACCTAAGGACATCACACACATCCACGCCCGAGGCAGGATTCGAACCTGCGACCGTAGCGCTTCCAGACTAACGCGCCTAGAACCGCTCGGCCACACTGGCCGGCCGTCCTTTGCATGCAGGCATAAGCACCAATGAGAAGAAGTTATATACGCAAATTTTATACTGCGAATGGTGGCAGGAGACGTATTGCGAAGGAACGTGGGATCAGCCAGACGAGTGTCATTCCCATCTGGAATCGATATACGAGGGTTGGAACTTTAATAGTGGCAACTATTTATTTACAGTTCGTACAAAACAGATACGTGTTTCAAAGTTTTACTGACCTTCAAAGTAGACACCAGCTTTGTCTATAACCCGTTGCCAGCTATGTGGAAGTCGTAGGATACTCTTAGTAGTGCCAGTCGTGTTCGAGCGGCGCGGTCTATTGTCCGAAGAATTTGTAGCAGTTCTGAAGCGAATGCCGTGAAGCGTTCCCTTCAGTTTAGAAACTGAGTTGAACTTACGAGGGCTGAAGGCAGAGGAGTGCAGTAGGTGGTATAGCACTTAGCAGCCCCATCAGTCAGACAAATCAGTAACATTTCTTAAAAGACATCATAGTCGCCGTTGACTGTATGAAATATTTATTATTGCGATTGCAATTGCGGCCTTAGGGACATTTTCAAGTAACACTACAAAAGTTAAATTCTGTTACTTGAAAATGGCCCTAAGGCCGAAATTGCAATCGTAATAATAAATATTTCATACAATCAACGGCGACTATGATGTCTTAAGAAATATTATGCGACTGTGAATCCGAACCACGAGAAGTAAATAAAATCAGTAACAGCTTGCACTGTACGTGCTTGAGCATTTCCTGCTAAATGATGGTCAGGTCCTGCAGAAAGTTTCATCACTTCTGTCACGATGGTCGCAGGTCGTGTTCCAAAAATGAACAGCCTGTATATTCCCTAACTCGATAAGAAACATTCGTGTAGTAACCGCCTGCGGAAAAAAAAACAATAATCTGATTTCGAACACGGGGCGCAAACCTGTACCTTTGTGCAGCTAATCACTGTGCCACGAATATAGCTGACCATATCGCCTGCTAAAAGGAATCTAAATTAGGTCAAAAACTTTGACCGTCGTTTTCTCAGAAGAGGTCAAGTATCTATGAATATGACGAGCCAAGTATTCGCCTATTTTGAGCCCTCTTCCACTAAGCGAGATTTCTGGGAAAACGGGTTAAGGTATTTGTGGTGTTCTCCTCGTTAGCGGCGTAGGTCTACGTTGCTGCTTATAACGACGGAGACTCGCATGAAAGCTCTGATTGGCAGTATTTATACCACGATTGCTGAATCTGGCTACGTTGCTTTTCTATTTTTGTACATTTCTCGGATTTTTTTACGAAGAGTTTCAACCTCAAAATTAACCGGCGTATCAATGTCCTCGTGTTTTCAAGCACTTTCGTATGCTGTTAAAAAAGTATATCATTCTATTTAAGAAAATCATACTTGCTTCAATATCTCGATCGATACAAGGTTTAAGGCACTTCATCACACAAGAAAGTATATGCCCCTTAGCGTACTATCATCTGACGAAAACATCGTTTCGTTACCTGGAATCGTTCACGGAATAAATACTTGACTCACCCTGTATATCTAGGTTGCAGGCACAGACTATTGTACTTGACGTGGAAACTTTAGCAAGCATTGGTGGTTCTCTGTCTATTGCAATCTTTTTCTGCCCACATGACTGGAGTAAAGAGAGCGTTTTCGTCTGTATACGAGTACATATAAGTATGCAATAAGTAGTAGCGAAAGGTTTGTAGTGTTTCACACACAAGCACCACTGACATTAAGTCCTTAACAATAGCCACCAACTACATCAAAATCCTGTACTGGAAAACTAAATGTATAAGACAGACAATTTCCGATATCATCTCTCTAATAGTAGTGACAGCCCCAATCTTTGTATCTTTCGCCACCAGCTCTGTGTTACCTGAGACAGACATTCTTGGATTCATACTTCAGTCCACACTCCACTTCCAGCTTTCGTAACGCTTTCCTCAAGGTCACAAAATATTGTTTATGGAGACAATTTGAGGCTACATTACCACACTATCGTTCGACAGAGGAAAAAACTATTGAAGTGTAATTTCGATTAACAAACTCATGCTCCTAAAAAGCAAACAAAATAAAATTTTTACCGTTCTTGAAAGTCACATCAACATATAATGTGTCACACTAAGAATTTTGAGGCTTTCAGCTTCACAGAAAATTATAATGTTTAGGGAGCATCATTACGTAACAAAAAGTCCGTCCTATCTGTTGCTCATCTAGTGGGTAATTTCGGAGAGTTTTCCACCTAGCTTATTGTAAATGGATTCCCGTAAGCTGTCAGTACCCATAATTGTTATTTCTTCAGTATGTTGTCACTTTAGATGATTACACTGAGGTGGAAAAAGTCAGGGGATACCTACTACACTACTGGCCATTAAAATTGCTACAACACGAAGATGACCGAGCGAGGTGGCGCAGTGGTTAGCACACTGGACTCGCATTCGGGAGGACGACGGTTCAATCCCGTCTCCGGTCATCCTGATTTAGGTTTTCCGTGATTTACCTAAATCGTTTCAGGCAAATGCCGGGATGGTTCCTTTGAAAGGGCACGGCCGATTTCCTTCCCAATCCTTCCCTAACCCGAGCTTGCGCTCCGTCTCTAATGACCTCGTTGTCGACGGGACGTTAAACACTAACCACCACCACCACACGAAGATGACGTGCTACGGACGCCAAATTTAACCGACAGGAAGAAGATGCTGTGATATGCAAATGATTAGCTTTTCAGAGCACTCACACAAGACTGGCGCAGGTGGCGACACCTCCAACGTGCTGACATGAGGAAAGTTTCCAACCGATTTCTCATACACGAACAACAATTTACCGGCGTTGCCTGGTGAAACGTTGTTGTGATGCCTCGTGTAAGGAGGAGAAATGCGTATCATCACGTTTCCTACTTTGATAAAGGTCGGATTGTAGCCTATCCCGTTTGGGGTTTATCGTATCGCGACATTGCTGCTCGCGTTGGTCGAGATCCAATGACTGTTAGCAGAATATGGAATCGGTGGGTTCAGGAGGGTAATACGGAACGCCGTGCTGGATCTCAACGGCCTCGTATCACTAGCAGTCGACATCGCGGTGAACGCACATTGGAAGCGTGTATTCGTCATCTCCCTACTGGCGTATCACCGACCGTGATGGTATGGGGTGTCATTGGTTACAAGTCTCGGTCACCTCTTGTTCGCATTGACGGCACTTTGAGCAGTGGACGTTACATTTCAGATGTGTTACGACCCGTGGCCGTACCCTTCATTCGATCCCTGGGAAACCCTACATTTCAGCAGTATAATGCACGACCGCATTTTGCAGGTCCTGTACGGGCCTTTCTGGATACAGAAAATGTTCAACAGCTGCCCTGGCCAACATATTCTCCAGATCTCTCACCAACTGAAAACGTCTGGTCAATGTTGGCCGAACAACTGGCTCGTCACAATACGCCAGTCACTACTCTTGATTAACTGTAGTATCGTGTTGAAGCTGCATGGGCAGCTGTACCTGTACACGCCTTCCATACTCTATTTGACGCAATGCCCAGGCGAATCAAGGCCGTTATTATGGCCAGAGGTGGTTGTTCTGGGTACTGATTTCTCAGGATGTATGCACCTAAACTGCATGAAAATGTAATGAATGTCAGTTCTAGTACAATATATTTGTCCAATGAATACCCGTTTATCATCTGCATTTCTTCTTGGTGTAGCAATTTTAATGGCCACTACTGTAATATCGCGTCGGAACTCCTTTAGCCCAGTGTAGTGCAGTGACATGGACTCAGAAAATCGTTGGGTGTCCCCTGCAGAAATATTGAGCCATACTGCCACTATAGCCGTCCATAATTGTAAAAGTGTTCACGGTGCAGGATTTTGTGCACGAACTGACCTCTCGATTATGTCCCATAGATGTTCGATGGGATTCATATCGGCCGACTTGTGTGGCCATATCATTCGCTCGGATTGTCAGAATGTTCTTCCAAACAATCGCGAACAATTGTGGCAGGGTGACACGGCGCACTGTCATCCACAAAAATTCCATGGTTGTTGTGGAACATGACGTCCATGAGTGGGTCCAAATGGTTTCCAGTCGGTGTTCGGTTCGGTTGGATCAGAATACCTAGTCTACTACACGTAAACACAGCCCGCACCATTATGGCGCCACTACCAGCTTGCACAGTGCCTTGTCGACAACCTGGGTCCATGGCTTCGTGAGGTCTGCGCTACACTTGAGCTGTATCATGAGCTCGTACCAACTGAATGCGGACTTAGCTCACCAGGCCACGGTTTTGCAGTTGTCTAGTGGTCAACTGATACGGTGACGAGCCCAGGAGAGGCGCTGCAGACAATGCCGTGCTGTTAACAGAGGCACTCGCGTTGGTCGTCTCCTGCCATACTCCCTTAATGTCAAATTTCACCCCATGCTGCTGACGGGTACTTTCGTCGTACGTGCCACATTGATTTCTGAGGTTATTTCTACGCGGCGTTGCTTGTCTGTCATCACTGACAACTCTTCGCGAGCACCGTTGCTCTTGGTCGTTAAGTGGAGATCGTCAGTCACTGCGTTGCCCGTGGTGAGAGGCAATGCCTTAAATTTGGTATTCTCGGCACACTCTTGACACTGTGGACCTCGGAATATGGAATTCGCTAACGATTTACGGAATGGAATGTCCGATGTGTCTAGACCGGCCAGGTTAGCCGAGAGCGCTAATGTGCTGCTTCCTGGACTCGCGTAGGCGCGCTGGCCCCTGATCGAATCCGCCTGGCGGATTACCGACGGCGGCCGGTGTGAAGGCTAGCCTGGATGTGGTTTTTAGGCGGTTTTCCACATCCCACTAGGTGAATACCGAGCTGGTCCCCACGTTCCGCCTCAGTTACACGACTGGCAGACATCTGAACACGTTTGCACTATTCCATGGATTACACCAGATACAGACAGCTGGGGTACACTACTGCCGTCCTCGGGGGTACGGGGTGGCGGCAAGAAGGGCACCCGGCCACCCCTTAAAACTAACCTTGCCAAATCCGTTCCTAATCGTGCCGACCCTGCGAAACCGCGGGACAAGGCACCAGCAAAAGAAAGAAAGAAAGAATGTCTAATGTGTCTAGCTCCAACAATCACTCCGCGTTCAAAGTCTCTTAATTCCCGTCGGGCGGCCATAATCTCGTCGAAAACTTTTTCGCATGAGTCATCTGAGTACAAATGACAGGTTCTCCAATGCACTGCCCTCTTATACCTTTTGAACATGATACTACCGTCATCTGTATACGTGCGTGTCGCTATCCCGTGACTTCTGTTTCCTCAGTGTATTTTGTGAACAGTTTTTTATGCCAGTATACATGTCGCTTTTATATTTGTTCCTTTAATTTACACTAATAAAAGAAAGAAAAGGACTGTAGATGATATATTCTAAAATTTATTTCGGTGCTGTTGCTGCTCTGCATAACTGACTGACATTGTACCAATTCCGAAAACTTAATGAGGCAGAAACTATGTAGAACTACCTTCCTAAGCTTTGGTATCGAAGAATAAAAATTAAGAGTGATTCAGTGCATAATACAGCATAAGACCAGAGGCTGTTGACACTGTTACTATGTCTGGTTCAAATGGCTCTGAGCACTATGGGACTTAACATGTGTGGTCATCAGTCCCCTAGAACTTAGAACTACCTAAACCTAACTAACCTAAGGACATCACACACATCCATGCCCGAGGCAGGATTCGAACCTGCGACCGTAGCAGTCCCGCGGTTCCGGACTGAGCGCCTAGAACCGCTAGACCTATGTCTGGTTTAGTAGGATTATACATGTTGTAGTTGGTCTCTACATCTAGCTCAGAAATTGTACTCAGTCAGAAAAGAGCAAATAAAACAGTAAAAAATTACAGCCATGAATAAAATAACAGTACGAAGACATCAGATACATCTAGAATACCTCTTTTCCTATATTCACCTTGCATGCAATTTGAGAACATCTAAGTCTGGTGGAAGCGACAGCAAAAAATTGTATGTCCGGGTTCAAAATACGAGAAATAAAATGTGTCAATACATTCGTGAGACAAAAAGGTGCCATTATAAAAATAGACTTTTTATGAAGGAATTCTAAGGTAAAACTAGACAACATCAATAAAATACAAAGTCTTTTCCTTGTTCAGCGAAAGTCTTAAAGGTAAATCGCTTGATAATTGTTTTTACACTTTGTTTTTGTAAGTATTACATCTAATAAATAATGTGAAAACAAATGCAAAAATAAAAGAAGTAAATAATGAAGCAAAATCTCTGAAAGAGAGACAGGGAGAGAGAGAGAGAGAGAGAGAAAGAGAGAGCGTATTGGGGGAAGGGGCGATGTAAAAGTAAGGTCATATGGGAAAGTAAAATTACAAGAACATAATGTTGCCTGATATCACTGCATGTAATTGTGACCGTTTTTGTTGACATGAGCCGGCCGGAGTGGCCGTGCGGTTCTAGGCGCTACAGTCTGGAACCGCGTGACCGCTACGGTCGCAGGTTCGAATCCTGCCTCGGGCATGGATGTGTGTGATGTCCTTAGGTTAGTTATGTTTAAGTAGTTCTAAGTTCTAAGGGACTGATGACCACAGCAGTTAAGTCCCATAGTGCTCAGAGCCATTTGAACCATTTGTTGACATGATGTATATGTGAACTTCCTTCACACTTTGCATGGTCGTGTATCTGCATTTTATTAGTACGAAAATTGTAACACGAAAACTAACACATAAGGCATTTTAGTTTTGGAGCGATGAAATCCCACGTGGTGTAAAAATTAATTTGTTACTGACAATTAGCGCTACAGGAGACTACGCAACAAAACACAGGATATGCGTTCCAGCAGGGCGGAAAGCTGCAGCCGCTTGAAAAACTGTTCATGCGCAAATGCGCAGTACAATATGTTTTCTAACGCATAGTGGAGGTTTTCTGATCGCTGCTCGAATGATCCTTACACGGAAATTTACCCGAGAGGACCGATCAACCCACTGGAAGGTGGCACGGAATTTTTCTGGGGCAACTAATAAAACGAGTAATAAGGAGTAAAGTTTGTCAAAGTACAGGAGTATAGGGATAGCGTTAACAACTCTTACTCGGGTGTGGATGGCCACAGGTGTGGATAGCGATTGCGGACTCCGGTACCACTATAAGTTTTTAACCCTTTCTGCGTCTGCGATTCCAAATGGCATCATTAAGTATTCCTGGCTTTTTTGAGCTTCCCAATGCTTCAATGATACCGTTTGGCATCGCTTCACGTTGTTCAAGTTTGGCCAACAGATCACAGTGGCGTTTGCTTTCATGACTCGCCGCTTGTTTGAAGTGCAGAACAGAGAAGTGTTGTGAGTTGTGCTACTGCATTTGTGAGTGAACAATAACTGTTGTGTTTAGTTTTATTCTGTGTATACTGAAATTCTTGGTTATGAAACCAACTATACGTAGTTCCTCAAGGGTAGGGGAAAGAAATGCGGTAAGATTACAATACAGTTATGTATGCATTTTTTTTGAGTAATTATTATGTAATTTCTAACGATGCCATTTGGAATCATTGTTTTATTTATTAACCAATAGCTTCAAAAGAACTTTTACAATGGATATGGAATATGTGCAGCATATACGGTAAATATCCGTCACAAAAAAATTTGCCCCATTTTTTTTTTTTCTAAATGTGACGCACGAAGGGTTAAAAGTATTTCTTGTCGCTGTACTTGCAGTGTGCGCCACAATCACTTTATTTGGTAGATATAAGTGACGGAAGAGGTGTTCGTCTAATCTCATTGATTATTTGAATCTTTTGGCGTTGCTACGCTTGCAATTAGTCGGTACCATGAACGGAGTTGACTTGGCTCACGGGGTGAACCTTTTGTAGTGGGACTGGAGACCGAATTAATTTCAGTGAGAGATATTGGTGGACGGTGTTGGAGGCAGTTGAACACGAGTGGCTTCAGTTACGGGTCTAAATAGGGGGGTGCTGCGTCACAGCTTTCCCGTCTAAATGGTCTTGTAATTTTTGATTCTCCTTGCGACAAAGGATGCGTAACGCTTTGTCGGGCGACATCGCGTATAAATGCGCATAGCTAGTAGTCCGTTCTCTCGGCGCGTGAGTTTCAGTCACAGAAACTATCGCTTGCATCGCGGCTGAGCGAGTTGTGCGAAATATCTCACGCGAACACATTCCGGAAGCAGCACGAAATTAGGACACAGTAAGGTGGGAAGCGCAGAAACTATGCGAGAAAGCGACACGATAATTAATAACGATCCGAACATCTGCATCTGTAATCAGCAGAACACCTGAGGCTGCTTGCTGGGATGTTACCACCACGATTTCCTCCCATTCTCTGTTCCCTTCGCGAACCTTGCGTGGGATGAAGGACTGTCTATAATCTCCCGTATGAGCTCTGACTTCCCTGCCGTAATCACTGCGCTTGGTGCGCGTAGGAGGAGGTAACAATTTTCCCGACTGCTCTTGGAACGGACTCTCCTTGAAATTCAATAGTAAACCTTATTGTGAGGCTTAACGTCTCTCTTCCAGCGTCTGTCAATAAAGTTTGAAGAATATCCTCTGTAACGCCCTCGCACATGCTAAACGAAGTCGTGAAATAACATGCCTCTCTTCTTAGGATTTTTTTTCTCCTCTATTAATTCCATCTGATAACAGTTACGTACGTAGAAGAACTGGTACTTTTTCCAAAGGATAAGAGCGTTATAACAGATCCCACCAGAAAGAAAGCAACAGAGTAAATTCTTAAGGATGATTTTCAAAGAATTACACTACTGGACACTAAAATTGCTACACCACGAAGATGACGTGCTGCAGACGCGAAATTTAACCGACAGGAAGAAGATGCTGTGATATGCAAATGATTAGCTTGTCAGAGCATTCACACAAGGTTAGCGCCGGTGGAGACGCATATTCATATACTCAAATTCATACTTAACTTTTTGGAAACAAGAACTTGTTGATCCAAATAACAATTTAAATCTCTGATTTTAACCTTTTCAGTTTTCACATATGTATCACATGAATTTAATTACTGACTGAACACCTCTAACACTTTTGGGGATATAATTTGAACTTAAGATCTTCCTTGCCTTTACTAAACAGGCAGTGGGTTACTATTGTTGACATTGTGTGGCAGATGGAAAGTGTCTTCAAGTCTCCATATGAGTGCACGTTACTGAAGCAAGCCTGTGTGCTTGTGGTCGCCACTGTACCTTTGATAGCCGCACCCAACGTTGCAGTCAACAGCAGCTCGGAAAATCTTGCACTGCACACAACTCTAACGACAGAGACGACGTTTAAACATCATTCACTGCTGCCGCTTCCGAATATTAGCACTGGTCACACAGATTCACCATTCTCAACATTGCTGGAATCACGAAACGCGGCTTGTGTCCGTACCCTCGACCTTTCTGTAAGCAACCGTCTTTTTCGTCGCTTTTCCCATGACATGACCGCTTAAAGCCATCTTGTCCTCTGAAAGGAAAACCCCGTTCTCACTGCATTTACTTTATTCTATTGGCTGAATGCTGTTAAACATGAGATAGTGTCAGTCAGTTTCTTTTACAACACGCGAATTCAAAATCAACTTACAACTGTTGAAAGCAGTGCCGGCCGCGGTGGCCGTGCGGTTCTGGCGCTGCAGTACGGAACCGCGGGACTGCTACGGTCGCAGGTTCGAATCCTGCCTCGGGCATGGGTGTATGTGATTTCCTTAGGTTAGTTAGGTTTAAGTAGTTCTAAGTTCTAGTGGACTTATGACCTAAGATGTTGAGTCCCATAGTGCTCAGGGCCATTTGAACCATTTTTTGTTGAAAGCAGTAAAGGAAACAAAAGAAAAGTTCGGAGTAGGTATTAAAAGCCAGGGAGAAGAAATAAAAACTTTGAGGTTCGCCGATGACATTGTAATTCTATCAGAGACAGCAAAGGACTTGGAAGAGCAGTTTAACGGAATGGACAGTGTTTTGAAAGGAGGGTATAAGATGAACATCAATAAAAGCAAAACGAGGATAACGGAATGTAGTCGAATTAAGTCGGGTGATGCTGAGGGAATTAGATTAGGAAACGAGACACTTAAAGTAGTACAGGAGTTTTGCTATTTGGGGGGCAAAATAACTGATGATGTTCGAAGTAGAGAGGATATAAAATGTAGACTGACAATGGCGAGGAAATCGTTTCTGAAGAAGAGAAATTTGTTAACATCGAGTATAGATTTAAGTGTCAGGAAGTCGTTTCTGAAAGTATTTGTATGGAGTGTGGCCATGTATGGAAATGAAACATGTACGATAAATAGTTTGGACAAGAAGAGAATAGAAGCTTTCGAAATGTGGTGCTACAGAAGAATGCTGAAGATTAGATGGGTAGATCACATAACTAATGAGGAGGTATTGAATAGAATTGGGGAGAACAGGAGTTTGTGGCACAACTTGACCAGAAGAAGGGATCGCTTGGTAGGACATGTTCTGAGGCACCAAAGGATCACCAATTTAGTATCGGAGGGCAGCGTGGAGGGTAAAAACCGTAGAGAGAGACCAAGAGATGAATACACTAAGCAGATTCAGAAGGATGTAGGCTGCAGTAGGTACTGGGAGATGAAGAAGCTTGCACAGGATAGAGTAGCATGGAGAGCTGCATCAAACCAGTCTCAGGACTGAATACCACAACAACAACATGTGCATTTAAATGCCTGGTGCCACTTTCTGCCATTCATTTAGTGTATCGTCGGTATGAGAAATTTCTCTCACGAAGTGTGAAAAGAAGAAGAATACTGCACATACTTTAAAGTTAGGTCACATATGCCGTAGTTCTTGATGAAATATCTATGTGGGATGGTTCAGCAATAAGTATTCTTCTTATCCTAACCTCTTTGCATCGTAAACTCAACAATTACAGGTTGGTATTTTCCAGCAGGGTAACGTGCTGTAAAGCCGTCGGCACACGGACCGTGCTGTCGAACGTGAACGGTGAGCGTGCCAAGTTCAACGTGCTGCTGAACGCTCAGGAACGATGCGACTTGTGTATACGGTACGTCGGCCCCAACGTGGTATACGCTATCGCAACGCATTCCAGCGGCAGTTTGAGGGATGTTTCTAGTTCGTAAATCACGCTGTTTACTCAACGGGAGCGCGTAAAATTCCCACGTTAGCTCTATTAAAACGCACATTCCTCCATCGTCCACGAAAAGGAAAGTACCATGTCCAATCAGTAAGGGCACAGACTTATAAAAGTTCTATTACAAACAGTGCGGTGCAAATTTGGAATACTTCTCCGCATACGATAAACATTATTTCATCATTCCCACATTTCAGTAAAACCCCAAAGTCAGTCTTACTTGATCACTGTTCCTACCCAGTAGCAGAATCTTTGCAACAAGTGAATTACGAAGCGTAAAAGAAAAAGGAGCAAAATATCTTTATACAAGTAGCGCAAGCTGTCCTGTAGATAAGCCGATCGAACAAAGTCACCCCTCAAAAAAAGGTGAACTTATATTTACATAACATCAAATATTATAGCACATACTTATATTAGACCACTAATAAAGTATCAGAACCTAATAAATACGCGAATGTTAGGGAAAAAAAATTGGGAGCGTTAAGACGCGACATGCAATTTTTACTTAAATATATTGTCTTACACCAACATCCATGTTGTACTTAACCATATTGTGTTACCCCTTGCTAAAAACGTTAATCGTAGATAATTATGTTACCAATTGAAATTTAATTATAACAAATTATACCAAGAACAATGCGTTTTGGGTGGATCTTCAGTGTGTCGCTGCCTTCAAATAGCCTACTCTCATAATACGCAAATTACAATAATTCTTTTGACACGAATATGACGTTTCTGATTATTTTATTGGAACGAACCACACAACTAACAATGGGGCAAATGACATGTGCGAATTTGGTTCTGGTGACGGGGCTGCAAACCATCAGGACCTGCTGCTAAATACACTCCTGGAAATTGAAATAAGAACACCGTGAATTCATTGTCCCAGGAAGGGGAAACTTTATTGTCACATTCCTGGGGTCAGATACATCACATGATCACACTAACAGAACCACAGGCACATAGACACAGGCAACAGAGCATGCACAATGTCGGCACTAGTACAGTGTATATCCACCTTTCGCAGCAATGCAGGCTGCTATTCTCCCATGGAGACGATCGTAGAGATGCCGGATGTAGTCCTGTGGAACGGCTTGCCATGCCATTTCCACCTGGCACCTCAGTTGGACCAGCGTTCGTGCTGGACGTGCAGACCGCGTGAGACGACGCTTCATCCAGTCCCAAACATGCTCAATGGGGGACAGATCCGGAGATCTTGCTGGCCAGGGTAGTTGACTTACACCTTCTAGAGCACGTTGGGTGGCACGGGATACATGCGGACGTGCATTGTCCTGTTGGAACAGCAAGTTACCTTGCCGGTCTAGGAATGGTAGAACGATGGGTTCGATGACGGTTTGGATGTACCGTGCACTATTCAGTGTCCCCTCGACGATCCCCAGTGGTGTACGGCCAGTGTAGGAGATCGCTCCCCACACCATGATGCCGGGTGTTGGCCCTGTGTGCCTCGGTTGTATGCAGTCCTGATTGTGGCGCTCACCTGCACGGCGCCAAACACGCATACGACCATCATTGGCACCAAGGCAGAAGCGACTCTCATCGCTGAAGACGACACGTCTCCATTCGTCCCTCCATTCACGCCTGTCGCGACACCACTGGAGGCGGACTGCACGATGTTGGGGCGTGAGCGGAAGACGGCCTAACGGTGTGCGGGACCGTAGCCCAGTTCATGGAGACGGTTGCGAATGGTCCTCACCGATACCCCAGGAGCAACAGTGTCCCTAATTTGCTGGGAAGTGGCGGTGCGGTCCCCTACGGCACTGCATAGGATCCTACGGTCTTGGCGTGCATCCGTGCGTCGCTGCGGTCCAGTCACAGGTCGACGGGCACGTGCACCTTCCGCCGACCACTGGCGACAACATCGATGTACTGTGGAGACCTCACGCCCCACGTGTTGAGCTATTCGGCGGTACGTCCACCCGGCCTCCCGCATGCCCACTATACGCCCTCGCTCAAAGTCCGTCAACTGCACATACGGTTCACGTCCACGCTGTCGCGGCATGCTACCAGTGTTAAAGACTGCGATGGAGCTCCGTATGCCACGGCAAACTGGCTGACACTGACGGCGGCGGTGCACAAATGCTGCGCAGCTAGCGCCATTCGACGGCCAACACCGCGGTTCCTGGTGTGTCCGCTGTGCCGTGCGTGTGATCATTGCTTGTACAGCCCTCTCGCAGTGTCCGGAGCAAGTATGGTGGGTCTGACACACCGGTGTCAATGTGTTCTTTTTTCCATTTCCAGGAGTGTACATATAAGAGCCAATGCGTTCCTAGATCTCTCCTCTATCCCAGCGCCCACAGTTGCTTAAAACCCTGAAAAGAACGGGATAGCATTGCACAAAGTGATACTTGTGGACCGTTGGCGGCGCTGGATGCTGCGCTGGGTGTAGTAAGTTTAGCAGCATCTGATCCCGGCAGCCATGCTGAAGTTCCACTGGTGGTGGTCCATCTCGTGGGTGGGAAATCCTGTCTTTCATTGCGAGCAAAACATCTAGGGCAAGACTTTACTAAGCTAACAGGCTTGTTTACACGTCTACGTGGCTGTCCGCACGGCTGTGTGTGTCTTCGTTGTTGTGGCTGCTTGGGGCGGTCGCGAGCAATGGGCGTCTCGACCTACAAATGGGGGTCTGGTGAGACTTATCGGCCTCTGTTGCACCCGAATCATATTGTTCTAAGATTTGCAATACTTAGCGAAGTGTTGGATCAGAGTACTTTAAGATCTGTTCGCGTATTCTACTATCTGGGAGACTGAATATTATTGCATCGCTAATCATCAAATCACTGTAAAAGTTGCCACAGCTACATTTAAATTTACACTTCCTATTCATACCCGTCAATTCTCTATACCACTGACAGTACGTCTGTTGCAGCTTTTTCTGCAAGAGAAAAAACTGATATCTGGCAGCAGCTACTGGAACTTGCTGGTCATAGTACTGAGTTAATGCAGTGATTACTGCGTCACAGCTGAGTCCGCCAGGAGACATAGTTGGGAATAGTTTTTTTATTAACCTGAAACACTGGGGGCACTGCAATTGAAAGAAAATGTTGTAGTTTCACAATACCTTGAACTTGATGAACTTCACACTGTGTTTGGAACTGTGTCAGGTATTCGAGCCATTCCTCTTCAGTGTCCTTAAATTGCAGGAATGGTGGTATGCTGGTCGGTGGTACTTGTTGGTCTTGTCGGTTGGTTGATGGGTATGGTGTGGGCAAAGTGACTTGTGTAGCCAGAAGTTTTTGTACCGTCGTCAGCAAGGGTTGTACCGTCGTCAGCAAGGCAGCAATTTGTTGGTTATGGGGATGGGTTGGGTTGTTTGGGGGAAGAGACCAAACAGCGAGGTCATCGGTCTCGGGAAGGATGGGGAAGGAAGTCAGCCGTGCCCTTTCAAAGGAACCATCCCAGCATTTGCCTGGAGCGATTTAGGGAAATCACGGAAAACCTAAATCAGGATGGCCGGACGCGGGATTGAACCGTCGTCCTCCGGAATGCGAGTCCAGTGTCGAACCACTGCGCCACCTCGTTCGGTGTTGGTTATGAAACTGAGAAGCTTGTGTTAGATCCATTACATTGGCCCTCTGCGGACGAGGTGCGGGACCAGGGGGTGGAGGACGCAGGGTAGCCACGGTTTACACAAATAAAAAGAGAAAGTTAATTTGTTCTGCCGCTCCCCTCCTGGAATACATGCAAGAACACAACAATAAATTAGCAATAAGCACCACTGCAAGCTAAAACACAAGAGAAGCAAGCAAAATCATCTTATGAATTATACTCGTCGCCATCTTTTATATCCTCTCGTCTCTGTAGGCTTGTACCAGGGGAGCAAAGAGAGGATGTTAGTTGGTGGCCAGTATCCTCTTTCCATAGCACAAACTGCAAACATATATTAACTGGGTTCTTTATTCATAAGCATAGAAAATTATTTAACTCAAGATAGCCGTTGCGGTACCAGCTCTCTGTAATAGTCCATGTTAGCCTCACTGCTGGTGAAGTACAAGTCCGCTATATACACTGTTCTGGTCGCTATGTGCTTCCTGTCTCTGAGCTAGCGGCAGAGCTAAGTGCTACTGCGACTCCCACTGGGCTGTGACTCATGACAGACTGGAACTCACTCAGTGCGACAGACTGGCATTCCCGTCCGTGGCAGCAATCTGAATACTGGTGGCCAAGAGGGCGTTGGCGGTTCATTTCCTGTGAGTCTGTCGTTGGCTTCTATCGATCTTCCTGCAACCACTTTGCCGCCTGGTGTGCTGGCGCCAGCTTACACCAGCACAATGTTTACGGTTTTTATGAAACTTTATGGACCAAGTGAATGGAGGTTGCACATCAAACTACACAACCTGCAGAAGAAGCCATGGCTAATATTTTCTTCCTCTTTTTCCTAACGGCATCCTGTATCTTCACAGGTGCTACATGTTAGTCTGTTTGACAATGTTAGTAGTAGAGGGTGGCTAGATGCCCCTCGCCCCCATTCCCAGGATTAGCCCATATGTCTGCATCTAGTGTTATCTTTGTGAAAGTAGGAGATTGTGTTAGAAATGTTTACGAATTGTGGAACTCGTGCAGAACACAGGTATCACTCTGGTATTCATCTCGTCAGATGTGGGAAACCAACTAAAAGCCACATTCAAGCTAGGTGACCCAAGGGTTCTTGTTGTCAATCCTGGACAAATTATCTTTGGCGCTGGCTCACATTCCCAAATAACAGAAGCGGTCTGCTAATGTACGTCGTTTCCACACCAGATGTGTGTCGTCTGGAACTGTGATCACACTTAAGATCATTCATACATTCTGCTACAAGTAACAGTTAATAAATCTCTCTATTTACAGAGTGTCTCTCATCAGAGTAATTAGGTGTATTTTCTCTGGTATTTTAGCAGATATTTGCAACTTCGTTTTTGCAATGTGTAGCTGTAATCAACCCAAACATATACTGCTCATTTCGTCTCTCATGCGATGCCTGGTGTCAACGAAAACTTTCGATCTGTTTCCCATTACAAGCAAAACGATTTTTAAAGTCGAATTTTATGTACCCACTCAATAGGGTGGCCCCAAATTGAACTAGTACAAATTTAGTTTTATCGATATGTATTAACAGTAACAGTAAAACAAGAAGAACAACCAGTACTTTGGCAGTGACTAAGCAGCACTTTTGCTTGGTGGTAGCAGACAGAGTGGACCATGGAGCTGCTGTCACCTCTGGAACACTGAGAATTCTGGGGGTTTGCTGTTCCTCTTAATACACATCGATAAAACGAAAATAATACTAGAAAAATATGGGGCTGCTCCATCCAATGGGGATGTAAAGTTTGGCTTTAAAAATCATTTTGCTCATAATAGGATACAAACCAATGCAGTTAGTCGACACTGGGTATCACATGACAGATGTGATGAGTAGTATTATTTATGCTGAATCCTGCTGCATGTTGCAAAAACTAAATTTCATATATCTGCAGAAACACAAGAGAAAACGTGCCTGACGACTATTAGGTGAGACACTTGATATATGCATGCTTATTTTACACGTGGTAGATATGTGATCTTACGTTCTTTGCTTTCTCTTTCATTGCATTGTTGACCAGTTACGTCTTATGCAAGTGCATGAGCCCAGTCAGTTGACTGAACATGAAAGGGCATTGCCTATCCAAATGAGGCTGTTACATGAGCTGCAAGTAGATATGGGTAAAATAGCTCTCTCTCTCTCCATTGTGTGTGTGTGTGTGTGTGTGTGTGTGTGTGTGTGTGTGTGTGTGTGTGTGTGTGTGTGTGTGTGTGTGCATGTGTGTTTAGACACGAAACTTACCACCATCCTATTCTATTTTAGAAATTCTGAGGACTGTTCAAGTGCATGATGGTGTTATACATGACATGACACCATTATCCACCCAAAGTACATAAGGCATTGGCTCCAGTTGTCTACGAACAAATACATAAGAGTTATTTCACATAAAAGCAATGTATGCAAAGCTTATGAAGTATTGCTTTTGTTTCTAGAGGATTTGGATGAGATTATTGTACAGTATAAGTGATTTGATGCCACAACTGCTCACATTGAGCATGACGACATGGCTAACGTTGCGCTGCCACCAATCTCCACCCAGAGCTCATGGAGAATAGCAGCATTTGTTCATGACCGAATACGTGAATGTTATTTTATATAAAAAGAGCTAATAATAATTATACTGGAACCCTTATCATATGTTCTTATTACCTGGGAATTTGGATGATAGTGGGATGTCAGAATGGGCTGAGGCTACAGCTAACGACCTGGAACATACGGACGTTATTCTGATGTCATTTTCCACCCAGAGTTCATGGGGAGTTGCTCCAATTGCAAGTGAACGAATACTTAAGCGTTATTTCATATTGAAAATGCTGATAGTTATAATTTACTTTAGCATAATATTCTCATCAAATATATTTGTTTCTAGGTAGGTTAGATGGTGATGTAATTGATGTTGATGTCGTGATTAGGCTGTGGTTATCGAAATAATGAAATTGCATCCGTGTGATGTAGAGATGTGGACAATGGCATATGTAAATTCAAGAAATTACACTGAAACGCCAAAGAAACTGCTATAGGTATGTATATTCAAATACAGAGATACCTAAATCGGCAGAATACGGCGCTGCGGTCGGCAACGCTTATATAAGACAACTAATGTCTGACGCAGTTGTTAGATTGGTTACTACTGCCACAATGGAAGGTTTTCCAGATTTAAGTGAGTTTGTAGGTGGTGTTATAGTCGGCGCACGAGAATTGGGACACAGCATCTCCGATGTGGCGATGAGGTGGGGATTTTCCGATACGATGATTTCACAAGCGTACCTGAGTATCACAAATCCGGTAAAACATCAAATCTCCGACATAGATGCGGCCGGAAAAAGATCCCGGAAGAACGGGACCAACAACTATTGAAGAGAATCGTTCATCGTGACAGATGCGCAACCCTTCCGCAAATTGCTGCAGATATCAATGCTGGGCCATCAATAATTGTCAGCGTGCGAACCATTCAGCGAAGCATCGTCGATATGGGCTTTCGAAGCGGAAGGCCCACTCATGAACCCTCGATGACTTCACGACACAAAACCGTACGCCTCGCCTGGGGCTGTCAACTCCGACATTGGACTGTTGGTGATTGGAAACATGTTGCCTGGTCGGACGTGTACGGGTATGGAGACAACCTCATGAATTCATGGTGTATGCGTTGGTCACAGACGTGGCAACGTCAGCTGAGGTGCTGCTGACGTAAGTCCACATCCAGGTGATGATTTCACCAGTACCGTGGGGAAAAATAGCGAAACAGATAACTGTCATGTATATAATGATACCAACAGCATGGTAGATAAATAAGCAAGTGTAAATACTTTTGAACACGGCCAATATGGCGTTTAAGGGGGTACATACTGGTTGACTGTTTTGTATGGAGGATCTGAATGTGATGAAAATGCATCTGACCTTGTTCCTGGACGTAGGCAAAGCGCGTGATGTCAGAGGTATGGTACTGACCCGCGCTTGCAGTTTGACGTGGTTTCTCAGTCACTATAACTATACTACTCGCGACACGTCATTGGAGCCTATAGCCAGCTCAGTGACTACACTCGAGGACGACAAAAGTGCAAGCAGCACCAACACAATCTCTCTCCTCTGCCGCCTGACGGCTTGCTTTTACAGAATCAGCAGCTAATACAGAACACTGACTTCCAGGAGACGCCCATTGCCGACACAGGGACAGGATGCAACCCATCTTTCTCTGACGCTGAGTCGCCCACCGTGACGGAGACGCCATGGAACGCATTGTTTCCACCACGATTCATAGGCGTCACACGGCTTACGAGCCAACCACAAGACCTGAATGCAGCTGCCCTTGCAAAACACCAATGATGGGGGACATATAACGAGCCTAAAGTACAATGTTGTCGTAGACGCAGCAGCTTCTAGATGCCCACGCATCCATCCGACGCCACTTCTTTTGCTTTGACTCCAAAGACAGAGAAGGGGGATGTGATGGCGTATCTCCTAATTCGTTGCCACCACGATGGTAACGTCAGAGGCCTCTGTCTCATTCAGAAGGCGTATCCGACACAGGACACCACGGCTGCTGCTTTACGGTCACCTGTGCTGCCATTCAAATGAAGTATCCCACATCACTGCCTCGTGGCCAATGAAAGTTAAGAAAAGGTCTACTGCAGTTGGAAACCACACTTGCCACTTCATGTCTCCCCTCTGAGCAAATATTCAGTATATTGACTGTCATCATAAATACACTAATTGCGCTTTCATTTCGGACTCTTCTTGTAAGTTTAGATATTCTAAACTTAACTATGAAGCAAGTGTATCATAATTTCATTCCGTCGCATGTGTGGCATAAATTTTCTGATCGGAAGTATCTCCATACCTATTAGTGGACTTTAAACGGAGTTTGTCTACCCTTCATCTTTATGACGCCTTGGGATCTGATGTGGGTACATTTAGTGAAGCTGTAGAAGAACGACAGCTTTTTCTTTCTCAACGTCCGAAATCAGAGAAGGCAGTGATGTTTAATGCTGGGATCTGAAGCGAAGCTGACGTTCTAACTCGTCCCAAAGATATAGATGCTGCTTTATTACAGAGTGCACTGTCATGCTGAAACAAACAATCGTCGTCTCAAAACTGTTCCTGTTTTGTTCACAGTACACAATTGTGTGAAATGTATTCATATCCTCCCGCATTTAGCGTTTCCTTAAGCGCAATAAGGAGACCACGAAACATACCCCTATAGTCTAACACCACCTCCCCTGAACTTCACTGTTGGCGCCACATGTGATGGCATGTAACATTATATAGCCATTCAGCACACACAAACCCTTCCATCAGATTGCTGCTGGGTATGACGTCATTCATCACTCTCAATATTCGTATCCAGTGATCCACTGTTCAGTGGCATCGATTTTTACACTTCCTCGGGTTGTCGATTACAGATATGTGCGACTTAAGAAGAGCTGTTTGACTATTGCACCCCGTTCTTCCTATCTTCCTACTCATAGTCATTGTGCTAGCTGACTACTGAGCTGAGACGTGACAGTGGTATGTCATCTCACTGCAAATGTTCAGTTCAGAGTTACTCACTCTGCGGACTACAATAATGATAAAGATAAGAAAGCAGGTGGAAACCTACGTAAATGGATGTAAATTTTTATTAAAGTGAATTTGGTGAAAAGCGCATCATGATCCCAGCCTTGGATCATGAGGTAGTTGACTTTTGATTGAATGCAATAATCAGAATTGGCAGCAGCTGACAGTGACCACGAAAAGCCATCGTCACACAGAAACGAGAAAGCATGTACAAATAATGCGAGACATCATGGTGGGAGTACCGAGTATAGCGTCAGGAAGTTTGAAGTGCTGGTGTAAGAATACCAGCAGGGATGAATGTAAAAATACAACTGGTCTGGAGGAGTGGACACCCCCTCATCTCGACCCGGTGGAACAGTCCAAGGCAGTGCAGCACAGAAAGGAAAAGTAGTCCATACTAGAACTGCGTTTTGTCAGAGAGTGGCGGAAATTAATTCACAGAGCACTCTGAGAATCGACTTAGGTCATTACAGTTTAAGAAAGATAAATATTCCTAAAATTGATTGTCTGACGTCAGTGCAGCCCATAAACGTTAGCTGTTGGGGTGATCAGCCATTGTTCAGAGAGAAAGTGCTGGCTGTGGGGCTGGACCTGTATCGAACGGCAGCTCCACCTTTATGGCACAATTAGCTTTCTTTATACTCAAGTCGAGTTAGCAACATCTAATCAAGTATAGTCATGTAGGCAATGATCTCCAATGGTGTTGATAAGTAGGAGTATATCTTGATTGTGGCAATGTACATAGACTTAGACGATGATAGATAACGAACAAAGCTTATACTGTGCGGTACCCCATCGTTATGAAGCATGTCAGTAAGAGGGATGATGTGGACTGCCTCAATGTTTATTGCCTCAGTGTTGTGACTATGTCGTCGCTGATGACCTATAGATCGCGATCCTGCCGTTGTCGTCGTACGTCCAGTGTGGCTCAAAGCATAAATCACTATCACACAGCAATGCAGTGTTGTGAAATATTAGAATTGTAAATTCACACGAGAGTAGCTATTTCGTCCATAGCGGTTCTGCAATCTTGTTCAGCAATAGCTGCAGTCGTGCAGGCTCTGTGATTTCTGATAAACGCACTTGTAACTTTGCATAATTGTTCTAGCGAATGGACACTACCAAATTGTAGGACACTTAGCCTCGGCTATCCATTAAGATATACACTGAAGAGCCAAAGAAACCGGTACACTTGCCTAATGTAGTGTAGGACCCCAGTGAGCACGCAGAAGTGCCGCAACACGACGTGGCATGGACTCGACTAATGTCTGAAGTACTGCTGAAGTGTTTAAACTCAGAAAAGTGTTCCTGGAGACACTTTGTAGTAATTCTGGACGTGTGGTGGGCCGCATTGACCTTCTGGAATTTCCCAAGTCCGTCGGAATACACAATGGACATAAATAGATGCAGGCGATCAGACAGGATACTTAAGTACGTATCACCTGTTGTCTCCATACCCGTACACGTCCATCCACTCGATATAATTTGAAACGAGACTCGTCCGACCAGGCAACATGTCTCCAGTCATCAACAGTCCAATGTCGGTGTTGACATGCCCAGACGAGGCGTAAGGCTTTGAGCCGTGCAGTTATCAAGGATACACGAGTGGGCCTTCGGCCCCGAAAGAACCATGTGGATAATGTTTCACGCGCTCACACTTGATGATGGCCAGCAATCTGCAGCAATTTGCGGAAGGATTGCACTTCTGTCACGTTGAAAGATTCTCTTCAGTCATCGTTGATCGGAGATTAATGTTTTAGCGATTTCCTGACATCACAGTACGCTCGTGAAATTGTCGTACGGGAAAATCCCCACTCCATCGCTACCTCGGAGATGCTGCATCTCATTGCTCGTGCGCCGACTGTAACACCACGTTCAAACTCACTTAAATCTTGAGAAACTGCCATTGTAACAGCAGTAACCGATATAACAACTGCTCCAGACTCTTTGTGTCTTATATAGACTATGTAGACCGCAGCGCCGCATTTTGCCTGTTTACGTATCTCTGTGTTTGCATACGCATGCCTATACCAGTTTCTTTGGCGCTTCAGTGTATATATGAGGTGTCTGTTCTTTCGAACATATCCGAAAGAGCCAATAGCCAATATCCGAAAGGACACACACACACACACACACACACACACACACACACAGACACACACACAAACACACACACACACACACACACACACACACACACACAGATATATATATATATATATATATATATATATATATATATATATATATAAGGGCTATCCACAAATTACATTACGTTTTGGAATTAAAAATAAATGGAAGGATTGGAAATTTTTTTTATTATATACAGATGAAAGCCACACTTAAATACTACTTTTCTACATACACTCCTGGAAATTGAAATAAGAACACCGTGAATTCATTGTCCCAGGAAGGGGAAACTTTATTGACACATTCCTGGGGTCAGATACATCACATGATCACACTGACAGAACCACAGGCACATAGACACAGGCAACAGAGCATGCACAATGTCGGCACTAGTACAGTGTATATCCACCTTTCGCAGCAATGCAGGCTGCTATTCTCCCATGGAGACGATGGTAGAGATGCTGGATGTAGTCCTGTGGAACGGCTTGCCATGCCATTTCCACCTGGCGCCTCAGTTGGACCAGCGTTCGTGCTGGACGTGCAGACCGCGTGAGACGACGCTTCATCCAGTCCCAAACATGCTCAATGGGGGACAGATCCGGAGATCTTGCTGGCCAGGGTAGTTGACTTACACCTTCTAGAGCACGTTGGGTGGCACGGGATACATACGGACGTGCATTGTCCTGTTGGAACAGCAAGTTCCCTTGCCGGTCTAGGAACGGTAGAACGATGGGTTCCATGACGGTTTGGATGTACCGTGCACTATTCAGTGTCCCCTCGACGATCACCAGTGGTGTACGGCCACTGTAGGAGATCGCTCCCCACACCATGATGCCGGGTGTTGGCCCTGTGTGCCTCGGTCGTATGCAGTCCTGATTGTGGTGCTCACCTGCACGGCGCCAAACACGCATACGACCATCATTGGCACCAAGGCAGAAGCGACTCTCATCGCTGAAGACGACACGTCTCCATTCGTCCCTCCATTCACGCCTGTCGCGACACCACTGGAGGCGGTCTGCACGATGTTGGGGCGTGAGCGGAAGACGGCCTAACGGTGTGCGGGACCGTAGCCCAGCTTCATGGAGACGGTTGCGAATGGTCCTCGCCGATACCCCAGGAGCAACAGTGTCCCTAATTTGCTGGGAAGTGGCGGTGCGGTCCCCTACGGCACTGCGTAGGATCCTACGGTCTTGGCGTGCATCCGTGCGTCGCTGCGGTCCGGTCCCTGGTCGGCGGGCACGTGCACCTTCCGCCGACCACTGGCGACAACATCGATGTACTGTGGAGACCTTACGCCCCACGTGTTGAGCAATTCGGCGGTACGTCCACCCGGCCTCCCGCATGCCCACTATACGCCCTCGCTCAAAGTCCGTCAACTGCACATACGGTTCACGTCCACGCTGTCGCGGCATGCTACCAGTGTTAAGGACTGCGATGGAGCTCCGTATGCCACGGCAAACTGGCTGACACTGACGGCGGTGGTGCACAAATGCTGCGCAGCTAGCGCCATTCTTCGGCCAACACCGCGGTTCCTGGTGTGTCCGCTGTGCCGTGCGTGTGATCATTGCTTGTACAGCCCTCTCGCAGTGTCCGGAGCAAGTATGGCGGGTCTGACACACCGGTGTCAATGTGTTCTTTTTTCCATTTCCAGGAGTGTAGTTGCCATTTAAATCAAGGCACTTATTATAGCGATGGACGAGCTTGGAAATTCCTTCGTCGTAAAATTCGGCCGCCTGCGCCTTCAACCACGTGGTTACCTCTTCTTGAAGCTGTGCGTCGTCATTAAAACGCTGCATAGCCAACCACTTCTTCATTGCTGGGAATAAGTGGAAGTCGCTCGGTGCCAGGTCGGGACTGTACGGCGGATGAGGAAACAACTCCCACTTAAAAGATTCGAGAACTTCACGAGTGGCATTTGCCGTGTGGGCCCGGGCGTTGTCGTGAATCAGCAAGATCTTTGAGCCCAACTTTCCCCTGCGCTTGTTTTGTATTGCTCTTCTGAGGTTGTGCAGAGTTTGGCAATACCTTTGAGAGTTTATTGTAGTGCCTCTTTCCAGGAAATCCACAAAAATCACACCTTTTCTGTCACAAAAGACAGTCGCCATCACCTTCCTTGCCGACATTGTCTGCATGCATTTCTTGAGTTTTTGGGGGGAATTTGTGTGCCCCCATTGCATTGACTGTAATTTTGCCTCGCAGTTCACATGCTTAACCCATGTTTCGTCACCAGTAACGATGCGGTCGAGTAATGAGTCGCCATCTTTCTCGTAAGCGTCCAAAAACGTTAAAGCTGCAGCCATTCGCTGATTTTTGTGAATCTCTGTCAAGATTTTTGGTATCCATCTTGCACAAAACTTGTGGTAACCAAGCTTTTCGGTAATGATTTCGTGCAACAAACTTCGTGAAATTTGTGGAAAACTCATAGAGAGTTCCGTTATTGTGGAATTACGGTTTTCACGGACCGCGGCATCGACTTTTTCGACAAGTTGGGCAGTCACTATGCTGGGTCTTCCACTTCGCTCTTGGTCGTGAACGTTAGTTCGGCCATTTTTAAATTTTATGACCCATTGACGAACTCCACCTTCAGTGATTATGTTGTCCCCATGCACTTCACAAAGCTGCCGATAGATTTCTATCGGTGTACAGTTTTTTGTAGTCAGAAACCTTATTACAGCACGCACTTCACACTTCGCGGCATTTTCAATTAACGCTGACATTTCAAACTGCCACAGTAACTCAACGGAGTACAGCACGAACCTCTCACTAGCACGGCAGGATGCCGACTGAGCGGCGGAATGCCATGACACCAAGATGGCCGTGCTAGCCCCGCCCCTAACGGACACAAACGAAAACGTAATGTACTTTGTGGATAGCCCTCATATATATATATATATATATATATATATATATATATATATATATATATAAGGTGGGACGGGCAATGATCTCTTCAGTCTAGATGCACATCACTCTCGAACTCTTACGGGAATTGCGAAGTGCTGCCAGTAATGAGGATAACAGGCAAGAGGCACTACATTAGTAGCATGTGAATAGCTTGAGAATTTTGATCTGAATGCTAGGATAGTCAGCGCAGTTGAAATGACCACTGTGTCCGTATGACTCAGTGGTCAGTCTGCCTTCCTCAGCAGAGCAGTGCGGACAGGGCTGTCTATGTACTCGTTGCGGCGTGTGCTTTCAAGGTGTTTAAATGCTACAGCAGTTTTCATATGAGACCCATCAGCCTTACCTCGGTCTTCAGCAAGGTCCTGGAATCTATCCTCGCCCGACGCATCCACCAGCATCTCCGCCAGCACCGCCTCCTTCCCGTTACCCAGTGTGGCTTTCGACCGTCCTTCTCTTCCGACGACCTTCTCCTTCACCTCACTCATCTCCTTTCCGAACAGCTTAATTCCCGTCGCTCCGCAATCTTCCTCTCCCTGGACCTCGAACGTGCATATGACCGCGTATGGCATTCCGGTCTCCTCTTCAAGCTCTAAACCTTCGCCCTTCCCATTAACTACGTCCGTCTGATCGGCTCCTTTCTCTCCCGCCGTCCTTCCTATGTCACTATCCATAACACAGATTCCTACACCTTTTTCCCCCTCTGCCGGTGTGCCCCAAGGCTCCGTCCTCTCCCCCCTTCTGTACCTTTTGTACACGGCGGACATGCCGCCGCCGTCAGCCCCCGTCCACCTTCTCCAGTTTGCCGATGACACCGTCTTCCTTGCCCTTGCCCCCACCCTACAGCGCTCCCAACACCCAACACTCCAATCCCATCTTGACCGGTTCACCACTTGGTGCAACCAGTGGTTGCTCAAGGTCAATCCCTCCAAAACCCAGGCGATCATTGTAGGCAAAGCCACCCCTTCCTTCCGTCTCCTTGATTTCTATATCACCATCTATGGCCGTCCTATCGCCCTCACTCTCACCCTTAAGTACCTTGGCGTCACCCTCGACCGTCGCCTCTCCTGGACTCCCCACCTCCGGACAATCCAAGCCAAGGCACGCTCCCGACTCAGTCTCCTCAAGCTCCTCTCCGGCCGTACGTGGGGTCTGGACCCCTCCACCATCCTCCACACCTATAAATCCCTCATCCGCCCTATCCTTTGTTATGCCCATCTGGCTGGGATCTCCGCCCCCCTCCCTTTTATAACTCCCTCCAAATCCTTGAACGCCATGCTCTCCGCCTCGCCTATCGCATCCGTCTCCCCTCCCCCACGCGGATCCTGTATGATCTCATCCCCTTCCTCTACCTCCTCCTTTTCCTTGAAAGGATACGGATCCTGTACACCTCCCGTAAACTCGACCCTCCTCACCCGCTCGTCTCCCCGATCCTCACCCACCCCCGCCCGCTGCCGTGCCTGTATTCCCATGTCCCACCCGGTCTCCATCTCTCAACCCTCCTTACCATCTCCCAAGGTGGCTTCCGCCAGCTCCCCCTCCCTGATGATGTCCTCCTCTCCTGCATCTACCCCTCCTATCAACTTTGATCCTTCCCCCCACCTCCTGTGTCCTTTCCTTTAGGCACCCTCCATCCCCCCCTTTCCCTTCCCTTCTCTTTCCTTTCCCCCCTCCCTCCTACCCTCTCCCCCGGGCTTCCCCTCCCCCTTCCTCCCTCCCCCTCTCTCCTTTGCCCATGGCATCTCTGCTCTCCCCTCTCCCATTTCCCCTTCCTCCTCCTCCACCTCCTCTCTTGGAAGGTCCCCGGACTCGTACACGTTCAGTGAACATTCGCACGCCGGAGATCATCGCCATCAGTGTTTAGTGTGTGTGTTTCGTTTTGTGTTTCGTGCAGTTACGACTCCACTGTTCACATGTGCCATCGCCGTTCTCCGTGTTTTGTGCGCCGTGTCCACAAGTGTTAGTGTTTTTATCGTCCAACGTGAACGGCTGCATGTTTATTGTTTTTTTGTACCTCCATTTTTTGCCCGTCGTTTTTTGTATTGTCTGTATCACCTCTATGTCATGTTATTGTTCCACTTGAGGCTGAAGAGCAGCGTAATGTGCTGCTGCCAGCCCACCTGTATCGGTGATTAAAATTACAATAAAGGAAAAAAAAAATTCATATGAGAGCCGCCGTCACCCCCCGTCCACCTTCTCCAGTTTGCCGATGACACCGCCTTCCTTGCCCTTGCCCCCACCCTGCAGCGCTCCCAACACCTTCTCCAATCCCATCTTGACCGGTTTGCCGCTTGGTGCAACCAGCGGTCGCTCAAGGTCAATCACTCCAAAACTCAGGCGATCATTGTAGGCAAAAGCACCCCTTCCTTCCGCCTCCTTGATTTCTATCTCACCATCTATGGCCATCCTATCCCCCTCACTCCCACCCTTAAGTATCTTGGCGTCACCTTCGACCGTCGCCTCTCCTGGAATCCCCATCTCCGGACAATCCGAGCCGAGGCACGCTCCCGACTCTGTCTCCTCGAGCTCCTTTCGGGCCGTACGTGGGGTCTGGACCCCTCCACCATCCTCCACACCTATAAATCCCTCACCCGCACTATCCTTTGTTATGCCCATCCGGCCTGGATCTCCGCCCCCCCCCCCCCTACCTTTTATAAATCCCTCCAAATCCTTGAACGCCGTGGTCTCCGCCTCCCCGATCGCATCCGTCTCCCCTCCCCCATGCGGATCCTGTACGATCTCATCCCCTTCCCCCACCTCCTCCTTTTCCCTGAACGAATACGGATCCTGTACACCTCCCGCAAACTCGATCCTCCTCATCCGCTTGTCTCACCCGTCCTCTCCCACCCCCACCCGCTGCCACGCCTGTATTCCCACGTCCCACCCGGTCTTCATCTCTCCACCCTCATTACCCTCTCCCGAGGTGGCTTCCGCCAGCTCCTCCTCCCCTCCATCTACCTCTCCTATCAACTTTGATCCTCCCCCCCCACTTCCTGTGTCCTTTCCTTTAGGCACCCTCCCTCCCTTCCTTTTCCTTTTCCACCGTCCCCTCCCTCCACCCCTCTTCCCCCGGGCTTCCCCTCCCCCTTCCTCCTTTCCCCTCTGTCTCCCCTGCCCATGGCATCTGCTCTCCCCTCTCCCTCTCCCACCCCCCCCCCCTACTCCTCTCTTGGCAGGTCCCCGGACTCATACACGGTTAGTGAACATTGTGCCGTCGTTTTGTGCTTAAGCGGTTGAGTGTTATTCGCTTTGTGCACCTGCGTTCACGTGTGACAATTTTCGTTTCTGTCTGTGTCCAAGTGTCTGAACAATTTTAGCTTGGACTCTACGCCCGTGAATGGCACCTTGTATTTTAAAAATTGTTTGTCTCCGTTTATATGTCCACCATATTTTTTCTCTAATTGTCTCAATTTGTATCTTTGTGTTTCTCTGTGGCCAAAGTGCGGCGTAGTATGCTGCTGCAGGCCTGCCTGTATACAGGTTTCAAAATGACAATAAAGGGAAAAAAATCATGTGAGAGAGTGTCTCTCGAAGTAAATAGACAATTTATATCAGAAAACGATGCTGAAATTTAGTTCCCTGTACGAATATGCAATCCCAAATCACTTTAAATAGAACGATTGTACTGTGAGGTTGTGATGATCCCTTGTCCCAATCTTGTTGGAATCCCCCTCTCAGTTGTGACTTGGGCAGCTTTAGAAAGGTTGAAGTGTCCCTGATGGATTTGTTACTCAGGTGACATCAAATAACTAGTTCACGTTCGAAGTCACTGACCTCTCCTGGCCAATCCATTCTGCTGCTCTTGCTTCTCTACCGATAGCACAATACTTCCCGCTTCCTTCTACACTGGTCAGTCCGCCTTTCGTGACATCTAATGGACAAGTCCGCATCGTATAGGGTTGTCCATATACTTTTGATCAGATACTATATCTCATTGTGTGTCAGCATCATCTTGTTCAGCTTGGGTTGCTCATGGCGATTCCAGCTTCCATTCTTACTCGTGTGGTATATGTTCCAATTAACTACAATGCAGAGGGTATCACAATGTACAAGTGATCATGTGTAAACAGCAAAACAGGGTAATACAAGTTAATCCTGCCTTATGCTCTTAAACCTCGCTAATATCTAATAGAATATAGATGCACACAAACTACACGATAAAAACTTATTGATGAAGTGACAGTGTGTAATAAGTATTGCAGAAGGAAAACACCAATCAACATTTCACTAACCCTATACGTTTAGCACGTGAACGTATTCCAACCCCTCCACTTGTAAGAATAACAATACTATTGCTACCTCCATGTCCTATTTCTCTGTCGTAATCACAATGGTGGTGTCACTCTTGCCAGGTGTACAGTCCACTTCGTCGAGTAGTGCATAACTGCTGCATAAACCACAACGAAGTGAATGGAAGAGGATATTCCGTCAGCTTCATTTATGTTCCACCAACCACTTGGGTACAGAATCAGTGAGGAACATTAGGAGAAGTAGTAGAATCGTTTCACAGTGTGCTTCGAAAACTGGTCCTCTGAACTCTTTGTGAGGTACCACGTATTTGCAGATAAGAGCGCATTTTACTTTATTTCCAGTCTTGCTATTTCACATAGCGAAGTGAATGTACCAGCGCTGCAGTACTTACGGAGTAAGGAGTGAGCGGTAGGTTCCCACACTGGCTAACAGAGGTGGGCCATCTGGAAGTTTCAGGACCAATAGGATGAGGTGCCTAGGCAGAAATCGCTCGTGACGTGAGCAATACTATCTTTCAGCAATTTTACAATGCCAGGAAACGTTGAGGTTTACAAAGAAACGAATAACTTTCGCATAACCAAAGATGTAGGATCATATACGAATTACACCGATTGTATGCTCAAGTTACAGACTGTTCACTGTAGTGTGCAGTCGTCGAAAAGATGCCTTTCGGTCTAGTCATGCGGTAGAACTTGCTTTCGTACCATTAATAGTTAGCTTATAATCAGTGTGAACAACCTGAGCATTTAATCGGTGTAATTCGTATAAGATCCTACATCTTTGGTTATGCCAAAGTTATTCATTTATTTGTTAACCTCAACGTTTCCTGGCATTGTAAAATTGCTGAAAGATAGTATTGCTCACGTCACGAGCGATTTCTGCATAGGCACCTCATCCTATTAGTCCTGAAACTTCCAGATGGCCCACTTCTGTTAGCCAGTGTGGGAACCTACCGCTCACTCCTCACGCCGTAAGTACGGCAGCGCTGATACATTCACTTCGCTATGTGAAATAGCAAGACTGGAAATAAAGTAAAATGCGCTCTTATCTGCAAATACGGGGTACCTCACATAGAGTTCAGAGGACCAGTTTTAGAGGCACACTGTGAAACGATTCTACTACTCCTCACTGATTCTGTATCCAAGTGGTTGGTGGAACAGAAACGAAGCTGACGGAATATCCTCTTCCATTCACTTCGTTGTGGTTTATGCAGCAGTTATGCACTACTCGACGAAGTGGACTGTACACCTGGCAAGAGTGACAACACCATTGTGATTACGACAAAGAAATGGGACATGGAGATAGCAACAGTATTGTTATTCTTACAAGTGGTGGTGTGGGAATACGTTCACGTGCTAAATGTATTGGCGTATTGCTTCTGCAATACTTATCACACCCTGTCACTTCACCAGTAAGTTCTTATCGTGTAGTTTGTGTGCATCTATATTCTGTCAGAAATTAGCGAGGTTTAAGAGCATAAGGTAGGATTAACTGTGTATTACCCTGTTTTGTCGTTTACACATGATTACTTGTTCATTGTGGTACTCCCTGCATTGTAGTTTCTTAAATACACGCACCAAGTAGCATATCTTTGCAAAAATTATTTGCACAAAAACACTTCTTCCCGCTTCTTTACGTAAAACATAGACGGTAGTATTGCACTCTCAGAATCCGGTGGCTTTGGTATGTCTCTGCAGGTTGACGTAAAACTACGAGAGCATCTACAAATTACAAGTAGGATGAGTTCCTACGCGGCGTCTCACTGAGCCAGTCAAGGACGGACTGGTTTAATTATCGCAAGACTCGGGTGGGAAAGGGTGGCCATTTATACTGTAAGCCCCTTATACCACCATCTACGGAGTCACCGGCTAATCTGGGACATTTCCGGAGGTAGTACGAGTGCGGGGTACTTGCCTCGTCCAACCGCTTTTCGTGAAGTAAGCGTCGTCTTATTACTCAAAAATTACTATTTTCACTCTTGTACTAACTAAACTGGTCTGTTATAAAGCCAGCAATCTGCCTCTGTGTTATTTCGACCATCTACTTTAGTCCGGCCTGATGATCCTAAACGTTCGTGTAGGAGTCAAGCATAAATCGCACAGAGTTATATGCGTTGCTCTAATTACATCTGCATTACACATTCACAGTAATCTCTCATTAATTAAAAGTCTTCCATTAACCCTCCCCTCTCTCCTCCTACAGTCTTTTGTAAACGTTCGGTCCAAATCATACAGCCTCACAGCACTGCACGAGGACAATTAATCGATGTGTCTTACCTTACCGTCATAGGACAAATCTTGTTCACAAAAGCTTCTGCATCTTTTCTCGAACTCGTACACATTATCTTGTACTTATCACTACTAATGCGAGCTGTTCTTCATAGGTTTTCTGCACCGCTATATTCGTGAGACACAGCTATACATAAAACACATGTGACCTTTCTCTTTCAGGTTAAGAGATTAAAGGTCACGCGATTCGAAATACAATATTTTTGTACGTATTTTTCCAACATTTTTGTCGCATTGACAGTTTTGTCTTTCCAATCGGATCACAGCTACGGGGCAAAAGAACTGCAAGTGATGTTTACATTAACTGTTAGTTATTATACGTTTAAAGAGTTAAATTAATGCTGTTTTATTTTAACGCCCAGGGACTATGGTAACAGATGGTATGAGAATTCGTTTTCTGTCACCGAATTCGAGGAATCAATGTGCTATGAACAGTCATGAAATAAATCAATACCGCCTTCCGGAGTGGCCGAGCGGTTCTAGGCGCTACAGTCTGGAACCGTGCGACCGCTACGGCCGCAGGTTCGAATCCTGCCTCGGGCATGAATGTGTGTGATGTCCTTCGGTTGGTTAGGTTTAGGTAGTTCTTAGTTCTAGGGGACTGATGACCTCAGATGTTAAGTCCCATTGTGCTCAGAGCCATTTGAACCATATGAAATGATTACAGTTTCATAAAAATTGGATGATTTATTCACGAGAAAGCTCTTCGCAAACTGAGCAATTCAATAACGCGTTGGTTCACCTATGGCACTTATGCAAGCAGTTATGCATCTACATCTACATAGATACATGGATATTCGGCTTGGCATTGATTGATAGAGTTGTTGGATGTCCTCCTGATTGATATCGTGCCAAATTCTGTCCAACTGACGCATCAGATCGTCAAAATGCCGAGCTGGTTGGAGCGCTCTGCCCATAATGCTCGAAATGTGCTCAACTGAAGAGAGATCCGGCTACCTTGGTGGCCGAAGACAAGCAGTAGGAACTCTCGCGACGTGCGGGCGGACACTATATTGCTGAAATGTGAGTTCAGGATGTCTTGCCACGGAGTGCAACAAAATGGGGAGTAGAATATCGTCGACGTAGCGCTGTGCTGTTAGGGTGCCGCGGTTGATAACGAAATGGTCTTGCTATTAAAATAAATGGCACCTTAGACCATCACTCCTGGTTCTCGAGTCATATGGCGGGCGACAGTCAGTTTCGTATCTTAACACTGTCCAGGGTGTCTCCAGACACGTATTCGCTGGTCACTGGGCTCAATTCGAAGTGAGAGTCATCACTGAAGGCAATTCTACTCCAGTCAGTGAGATTCCAGGCCGAAGACGTGTCCAGAGAAGCGCCAGGCAGCAGTGGATTACCAGCATGACTGGAGTAGAAATGTCGTCAGTGATGAGTCCCACTTCGAGCTGAATCCTGAAGACCAATGAAGACGTGTGAGACACTGTGGATAACAGTGGGATACCAGCTTATTTGTCACTCACCATACGGCTCGACAACAAGGAGTGATAGTCTAAGGTGCCATTTCTTTTCATAGCAGGATCCCTTGGGTTGTTATCCCTTCAGCACAGCGCTACGTCCGCGATATTCTACGTTTAGTTATGTTGCCCTTCATGGCAAAACTTCCTGGGCTTTCATTTCAGCAAGCTAATTGGCGAAGCTCTTTCTCTTGAATCAGTCATCCATTGTTTTTGAAATTGTAATGCTTTGTTTGTCTGTATATGTACATTACATCAACTGTAGGATAATTCCTTCGTGGCGCGTCTTTTTTTTTTTTTGTCTTAGAGTGAATACATGAGTTACACTGCATTCATAGAATTTGTGAGCAGATAATCCGGAATCACTGCGGTCGATGTGATCGTATATGATACACATCGATAGGACTGTTTACAAAAACAGTATCGTTGCCAAACCTAGTCAAGACTAAGACAGCACGTGACAAATGCTTCTACTACTGTGTGCGGGTGTACTATTCCCTTATGAAGCGATCTCCTTTCAGTTTGATATTTTTCAGTTTAATTTTCTAGCGATAATCATGATATGCTAAACATCTACAGGTTAGCAAGAAAATATCATTGTATGACAGTTAAAGACTGTTTTTTTAATGTGAAAAGTGCACTTACTTCTTCAAATAATCTCTTTCAGTACAATCAATTTCTGCAACATTTTTCCAGAGTTCCTTGAAGTACAGTTCTGGAAGGTCTGCAAAGTATCGACCTGAGAGTGAAATAGTAGTAAGCATGAATTCCTTATAAATATAGAATTATATATATCAGCTGTTTACCATCTTCACTTTCAACATCAGACCGCAGTACGAGAGACTGGATCAATTCTTTGACTTTATGTAGGACTAGAAGTTCCTAGGATTTGTTAATAGATTTTTTGCCAAACTAACAATGGAAATTTTGTAGGCTGCACGGTTAGCTTTACTTCTGGATACACGAGTTGCCATTAACTTTGTCTCAGTTTCCCTATACATACGTTTTTAGCTAGAATGTGACAATTTCAGTGTGGTACCATGAAATCAAGGTGTGTATTTTCCGTCTTTTATTAATTTACTTCGAATTTATTTATTTAAATCGATGTTTATCATGTTGTTGCGTTTTAAATAGAGCTTTCTCTGCGTTTATCGTATATATACACACTCTCATAGCGTTCTTGATGACCTTTTTGCACTTTTGGTGGCCATTGTCCCTGTGATAGCGTCGTTTGGTCATTGATGATACTCTCGCAGGGTTCAAAAATGGCTCTGAGCACTATGGGACTCAACTGCTGAGGTCATTAGTCCCCTAGAACATAGAAATAGTTAAACCTAACCTAAGGACATCACAAACATCCATGCCCGAGGCAGGATTCGAACCTGCGACCGTAGCGGTCTTGCGGTTCCAGACTGCAGCGCCTTTAACCGCACGGCCACTTCGGCCGGCACTCTCGCAGGGGTCGGGTTAGTTAGAAGCCAGGTGGTCTAGGAAAGGCACCTGACAGTCGCTAGGGATTTTCAAACTCTATTCTCTGTTTATCTTACCTTTATTACCCGTTGTCCCTTCTCAGGGAGACGCACTACGTTTAGGTTGCTTAATGTGCGTTCGTTTACAATGTAACAGAAACCACAACACCAAATCAACTTTCGCGCCGAACGCGTCACCGGGTTAAAAATAATATTACGGCAGTTCATCTACATCTACATCTACATTTATACTCCGCAAGCCACCCAACGGTGTGTGGCGGAGGGCACTTTATGTGCCACTGTCTTTACCTCCCTTTTCTGTTACAGTCGCGTATGGTTTGTGGGAAGAACGACTGTCGGAAAGCCTCCGCGCGTACTCGAATCTCTCTAATTTTACATTCGTGATCTCCTCAGGAGGTATAAGTAGGGGGAAGCAATATATTCGATACCTCATCCAGAACGCATCCTCTCGAAACCTGGACAGCAAGCTACACCGCGATGCAGAGCGCCTCTCTAGCAGAGTCTGCCACTTGAGTTTGCTAAACATCTCCTTAACACTATCACGCTTACCAAATAACCCAGTGATGAAATGCGTCGCTCTTCTTTGGATCTTCTCTATCTCCTCTGTCAACCCGACTTGGTACGGATCCCACACTGATGAGCAATACTCAAGTATAGGTCGAACGAGTGTTTTGTAAGCCACCTCCTTTGTTGATGGACTACATTTTCTAAGGATTCTCCCAATGAATCTCAACCTGGCACCCGCCTTACCAACAATTAATTTTATATGATCATTCTACTTCATATGATTCCGTACGCATACTCCCAGATATTTTACGGAAGTAACTGCTACCAGTGTTTATTCTGCTATCATATAATCATACAATAAAGGATCCTTCTTTCTATGTATTCGCAGCACATTTATCTATGTTAAGGGTCAGTTGCCACTCCCTGCACCAAGTGCCTATCCGCTGCAGATCTTCCTGCATTACGCTGCAATTTTCTAATGCTGTAACTTCTCTGTATACTACAGCATCATCCGCGAAAAGCCGCATGGAACTTCCGACACTATCTACTATATCATTTATAAATATTGTGAAAAGCAATGGTCCCTGTGGCACGCCAGAGGTTACTTTAACGTCTGTAGACGTCTCTCCATTGAGAACAACATGCTGTGTTCTGTTTGTTAAAAACTCTTCAATCCAGCCACACAGCTGATCTGATATTCCGTAGGCCCTTACTTTGTTTATCAGACGACAGTGCGGAACTGTATTGAATGCCTTCCGGAAGTCAAGGAAAATGGCATCTACCTGGGAGCCTGTATCTAATATTTTCTGGGACTCATGAGCAAATAAAGCGAGTTGGGTCTCACACGATCGCTGTTTCCGGAATCCATGTTGATTCCTACAGAGTACATTTTGGGTTTCTAGAAATGGTATGATACGGGAGCAAAAAAGATGTTCTAAAATTCTACAACAGATCGATGTCAGAGATATAGGTCTATAGTTTTGCGCATCTGCTTGAGGACCCTTCTTGAAAACTGGAACTACATGTGCTCTTTTCCAATCATTTGGAACCTTCCATTCCTCTAGAGACTTGCGGTACACGGCTGTTAGAAGGGGGGCAAGTTCTATCGCGTACTCTGTGTTGAATCGAATTGGTATCCCGTCAGGTCCAGTGGACTTTCCTCTGTTGAGTGATTTCAGTTGCTTTTCTATTCCTTGGACACTTATTTCAATGTCAGCCATTTTTTCGTTCATGCGAGGATTTAGGGAAGGAACTGCAGGGCGGTCTTCCTCTGTGAAACAGCTTTGGAAAAAGGTGTTTAGTATTTCAGCTTTACACGTGTCATCCTCTGTTTCAATGCCATTATCGTCCCAGAGTGTCTGGATATGCTGTTTCGATCCACTTACTGATTTAACGTAAGACCAGAACTTCCTAGGATTTTCTGTCAAGTCGGTACATAGAATTTTACTTTCAAATTCACTGAACGCTTCACGCATAGCCCTCCTTACGCTATATATGAGGTTACCGTATGTACACGTCTACAAACAGAAATACAGTGGACAATCTCTATCTGCTGAATAGTTTCACGCAAAATTTTTTATGGATATCATCCAGCTAACAGCTAAGCAGTGTAACGTGAGCATATGAAAAAGAGAGGTTTTTGAAATAGATGGCTCTACCAGACACATAGCAAGTGTTTATCCTCATCTACCACTTAATTAAAGTACACAGTTTCCGCATGGCACTTATTTTTCGACTTAATCGTCTTTTAGGAAAACGCACTTGGCGGAACGTTTCTTCAGTGTGTAGGCTTCCTACGTGCTATGCGAACCTGAAATGTCTGTCTAATACGCATTTACAGCCGTCACGACCTTTTCGTTGTTGCTCTCCAACCACTAGTTTCTGTATGTGCGAGAACCTGAGAGTGCTCGACCCGGTGAATTGAGTACAAGGTACACCAGTTCACGCTTCTCACTTTTATCAATTGACGAAGACCTTTGGAAGGCAGATGAATTGCCTTGATGAAAGATTTTTTCTCTTACAATCGCAGTCTCATGAAAGGATACTTAGGGTTTAACGCCCCGTCGACAACGAAATCATTATAGATGGAGCAGAAACCTGGATTGTTTCTCGGATGGGGACGGAAAACGGCCGTGTCCTTTGAAAGGAACTATCCTGGCATTTGCCTGGAGCGATTTGGGGATAGCACAGAAAACCTAAATCAGAATAGTCGGTAGCAGATTTGAACCGTCGGCCTCCCGAACGCAAGTCCAGCGAACATTAATAAAACTGACAAACTGCAGGGGCATATTCCCGACTGGAAATGGAAGAAAAAAGGTTCTGAGAACATGTGTCTGGAAATGGATCGTTGTCACGGTAGATGATGATGTGTCGACAGAAGTGCCGACACAGTGTTATTTTGAGGGGGCCGATATGCACGCTATAAGCTCACGCAGAATATCGTGAAGTCTGAAACAGGACGCTCAATGAATGCTATAAAGAAAAGTACGTTGCGGTTGGAATACTTAACTTTAATCCATCCTTGTTGTATACATCGTTCTTGTTGAGACATGCTTTAGACGATAACTATCAATTGCTATGTAAGGCTAATGGCGCCTTGCTAGGTCGTAGCCATGGACTTAGCTGAAGGCTATTCTAACTATCTGCTCGGCAAAGGAGCGAGGCTTCGTCAGTATAGTCGCTAGCTACGTCTTCCGTACAACTGGGGCGAGTGCTATTCCGTATCTCGAGACCTGCCTTGTGGTGGCGCTCGGTCTGCGATCACACAGTGGCGACACGCGGGTCCGACATGTACTAATGGACCGCAGCCGATTTAAAGCTACCACCTAGCAAGTGTGGTGTCTGACGGTGACACCACAGATGACACTGACGAATGACAGTTCCTCTAACTACATGTCGTGTGTTCCTCGTATGTTGCAGGCTGTATGATTGACGCAGCGTATTGTAAGCAGCAGAATGGTCCGGTATTCGTGTCGAGAACAAGCCGAGATCCTGTTTTTGTACGACCAAGCAAATGAAAAATGTCGAGAGACAGGACGACTATACCCAAACTGGTACCCTCACAGGCACCAACCACATCTCACAGTATTCCAAGCCCTTTTTCGGTGTTTGTGTGATCATGAGTCGTTTCAGACAGACGAGCGTGAAGGGAGGTGGCAAACTGTGCGTGCACCAGATTTGGAGAACCGGATTCTACAGGATATTGAGATGAAGCTCCGGGCAAGTGGCCCGCCAACATGGTGTAAACCAAAGTACACTTTGTGTATCCTGCATGACAACGCTACGATCCTTATCACCTGAAATCCCATGGAGGAAACTCTTAACACCGGCGATGGAGCTCTGTAAGCTTAGGGACTGATGACCTTAGCAGTTAAGTCCCATAAGATTTCATATACATTTGAATTTGGAGCTCTGTACTGTGTTCCAGGACGATTTTTTGTCGTTGCACGCAGAAGTCTCATAAGATTTCATATACATTTGAATTTGGAGTTCTGTACTGTATTCCAGGACGATTTGTTGTCGTTGCACGCACACCGTCCATTTCCAGCCACATGTTCATCGGATCTTTTTTCCTCCATTTGCTGTCAGAAATCCTTCCATGAAGTTTGTAGCTTCTATTAATGTTCACCCTGTAAACACTCATGTATTAATGTTAAGGCCATTAAACCAGTCCAGTCATAGTTTGAAGTTGCAATGAAATCAGAGCTGCCGGCCGCTGTGGCCGAGCGGTTCTAGGCGCTTCAGATCGGAACCGCGCTGCTTCTACGGTCGCAGGTTCGAATCCTGCCTCGATCATGGATGTGTGTGATGTCCTTAGGTTAGTTAGGTTTACGTAGTTCTAAGTCTAGGGGACTGATGACCTTAGATGTTAAGTGTCATAGTGCTTAGAGCCATTTGAACCATTTGAAATCACAGCTTTTTCCTGGAAGCGCTGTAAGGCTGCATTCGGTGAAAACGTGATGAATACTCTGACGAGGTTCTCCGTAGTGACATCGGTGATTCGGCTATTCCCCATTTGTAAAGTGAGTCATGACAGATGACAGGTAACGTTCTTATTCTGTTGAGTGTTTTCCATACCTGTCGAGGCAGTTCCGCTCCTGGTTATGGTGAAGTAAGGCCGAGAGTGGGTGAAATCTGAGCCAGTTTCAAGGTTTCCCAATGTTCTGTCCTCATGTCTTTAATTTTGAAACTATTCCTGAAAAGTAGTTCTGCTAATGGTAGTGGGGGAGATCTATACTTTAGCCTCTGCAGAGTAGCGTTATCCAGGTCACTGTACAGTGAAAGGGGCAGACTGGCTACAATTTTGTCGTAGTGCTTAACTAATCTTTCCTGACTACAAATACGAGGACGGGCGACATGGCTCAAAACAGGTAGGCAGGGAAGGGGTGTGCTTTTTATACATCCACTAATTATTCTCGTGGTCTCATTGAGTTTGGTGCCACTCTTCTTCATGCGGTGGCTTTTTAACCCTTCCAGACCTGAGTTTCTTCTGGAGGAAGCAAAATTTTTCTTTATGTGGTGACGCTCTTAGGAGATTTTTTTAATGATTTTAGACGCAAGATCTATAAAAAAATATGTACGGTACCAGCTTCCAAAACATATTTTGTACACTTGGCTTCGTTTTGTGGACTAAAATAACTAATTGCGAAATATTCTCTGTTGTAATCAGGGGCGGCTCATGTATAGGATTGCAGGTTTGCGCTACCCCCAAGGAATAATTTTGTTCAACTGTGTTTGCCTTCTGAGCGTTCTATACTAGTGGAGAAGTACTGCGCCGTTTATCTCTTTTGAAGTGCCCGGGATCCAAACGCCGAACTCAGCGGAGTTGGACGGAATGTGCCGACGGCGTGCAAACGCGGACTCTGGTGTCTGAGACGGGGTGCGGGGTGCGGGGGCAACGCTTGGCAACACTGTACTCGTATGCGGGCCACCCTGCCCCAGCTGCAGGAAGAGGGCCCGAACTCTTCCGAAGGGAAACGGAACTATCGGATCTTCGAACAAAGCGGGATTCTCGCGCCACCTTACGAGTTCAGGTGTAGCAGGGGGGCGCAGAAAGCGATGCGCAGAAAGCAACGTGTTTTCTCAGTTGTGCGCATGACGTCACGGTGGAAGCAGCTGTGCCAAACAGTACAGTTAGAATTGTGTGTGATTGTTTTTGTTGTGTTGTGTTGTGTTTGAAGGAGTATTTTGATTGAATTCTTTCTTCTGAGGTACTCAGTCAACAGCGGAAACATTTGGAACTCGGGAGTGTTACGGTTTTTTCTGTAATTGATATTTGATTCGGAACTGAAATAGTTAGCGACAGTGGGCAGCGGGATGAACATTGTGTTCGCCAGCTCTATAGTTTATGGTTCGTCCTGTGAAATTCTTATTGGAGAATCTACAAGTGAGTGAGAAAATTAATTTTTTACAATGCGAGGCTGTGCTGTTACGGGTTGTTTTTCCTACAACCGGAGCACAAAGGGAACTGACGTAATCTATCACAGTTTCTGGCATAATGAAACATTACAAAAACTATGGTTGTCGAAATGATGTAGGAAAGACAGTGTAAATGTTGCGCATGCACGAATATGCTCTCGGCATTTCGCAAAAACAGTTTACTTAAGGGATTTACAGTCTAAATTGTTTAATTTGTCCCGAAAAAGAATGCTCAAGCCAGATGCAGTTCCTTCGTGCAATTTGCGGTGCAGTAGTGCGACTGTCAATGTGTCACCCGCAACAGAAGACAGAACCAAACGGTATAAGAAACGAGAACTACATTACAGATCTCTGGAAAAGCTGTCACCAAATAAGAAACATTATAATAAGAGCACATGTACAGATGACAGTTTTTTTTCAGACACAGATAAAGTTACTTTGATGAATACTATAGCGGCATTAGAAAGAAGGAATGCTGTTCTTACAAACAAGTGTGTGCAACTTCGAGCTCTTAAGTAAATTCATTTCAATGCGATTAAATGAATAGTTTCTGATTTATTTGAGCTGAGGTTTCGAATTTCAAGTGTGTGTCAGTGTGGTTGTGATCTGATATTTTACCGATGTGTAAGGCATAAAATGCGAAAGAATATGACTCATCAGTTTTAACTGTAATATTTTAGCAGCAGAAAAGCAGTTTAGACATCTCAATTCTGGTATAAAAAAATCTTGCGCCAAAAACTTGACGTAACCGCGCATGCCTTGTCGTCTGCTTGTGAGCGCTTGCTTCCACGCTGACGTAACTAGGCCAGCCAATGGCAGAGCAGAGCGCTTACTGCCCAACCTTATTATTTAGTAACTTTGAGGTGTAGTTGCGAGCGAACTATTTCCTGTGCGTCGTGTTAGTTATTTTAGCGTGTGCTACAGTGAATTTTGGTGCTCAAGTGACAAGTGAATACGTGAAATAACGAATCAGGTAATTTCGTTGCTCTCTGAACTCTTCGGTTCACGGAAGTTTGAATAAAAATTAGAAATCAAGAGGCTAGGTAGGCCGACTCCTGCTTTAACAATTTTGCTGACCGTTAAAACGAAAAGTCGCCAATTCAATAGGAAAAAAATACCTTATTTTGTTTTCCTTGTTTATTATTTGGAGGAGATCTTTTATGGTCTAAACACGGAGTCCGTGACATTCAACACCTCCGTGACAAAATAAGGAAACAGGAACTTTCTTCAGTCCATATAAATAACGTTTTGAATATGGCAAGTCTAGGCAATGTAATTATAGCTACCCAATTAGACAGTGGGTACAGAAGGTCTGTGGCATTACACAGCCAAAAAGTTACCGATAATAGGTCCATATTGATTTATTAACTGTATTCGTTTCTGTGGTGCGTTGGAACTTGCTCTAGAGGACATGATGAGACTGAATCATCTTCCAATACTGGTGTTTTTCGTTCCTTGATTAATTTTAGTGCAGAATTAGATTCTGTATTAAAATCGCATTTAGAGAAAGCTACAGTTTTCAAAGCAACCTCAAAAACCATCCAGAATGAACTCCTCCAGCGCACGCTTCAATTCTACCAAGAGGAAATTAGAAAGGAAATTAAGGGTGCTGAGTTTTTGACCGTAATAACTGATGAAGGCAGTGATGTAGCCTGTGTTTTCCAGATGGTTATAGTATATGGGTACATAATTAATGGAAAACCAGTTGAAAGGTTTTGGGACTTCATAGCACCAGAAACATGATGCCCAGTCTTTGGCAACGTCCATCATCGAACAGATAAATAATCATTTGGGGAATTGTCCACATAAGCTAATAGCACAAACATATGATAGTGCAGCAGTCACGAGTGGTTCGTCACATGGGGTGCAGGCTCTTGTTAAGGAAAAGTTTGCCAGTGCTTCATTGCTATGGCCACCAGTTGAATCTCATTATGCTTAAAGCCGCTTCCATTAATAAAAATGTGTGAGTATGCTTCACTAAAGTTCAGGGACTTTGCAGCTTCTTTTCAGCATATCCTCAAAGAACAGCAGTTCTCGACGAAATAGTATGAAAACGACTGCCACATTCAATGCCTACTCTTTGGAATTTTCAGTCAAGGAGCGTCAATACCTTTTTCGAATATAGGGAAGATATTATCACGTGCATGAATAATATGAGCCAGAGGGGAAAACTGTGTAATGAGAACACGATCCTGCAAGCCTGTGGCTTAGTAACAATTTTGAAGGATGAAAAGTCCTTTTTTGGCTTACATTTTTTCATAAAATCATGATCCATGTGGATATTTTGTATAACCAGCTACAAAATAGGCATATTGACCCAGCTTGGACACAAAATCAGCTGACAGCTTTTGAGCGTGAAATTGGGAACATTAGGGAAGGAGTGAGTGAAAATTCAACAGGCTTACACGAGTACATAGTACTTCACTCACTCCTTCCCTAATGTTCCCAATTTCACGCTCAAAAGCTGTCAGCTGATTTTGTGTCTAAGCTGGGTCAATATGCCTATTTTGTAGCTGGTTATACAAAATATCCACATGGATCATGATTTTATGAAAAAATGTAAGCCAAAAAAGGACTTTTCATCCTTCAAAATTGTTACTAAGCCACAGGCTTGCAGGATCGTGTTCTCATTACACAGTTTTCCCCTCTGGCTCATATTATTCATGCACATGATAATATCTTCCTTATATTCGAAAAAGGTATTGACGCTCCTTGACTGAAAATTCCAAAGAGTAGGCATTGAATGTGGCAGTCGTTTTCATACTATTTCGTCGAGAACTGCTGTTCTTTGAGGATACGCTGAAAAGAAGCTGCAAAGTCCCTGAACTTTAGTGAAGGGGGAGAATCGAAGATGGCGCAGCGATGTGTAATCTACTGCGGGAGGCAAAAGAAGTATGTGATGTCATAAGTTATGAGGCAAAAGAAAGATTCTACTTACTCTTCCAGTTTTCCAGAAACTTATTTCAGAGCTGCAATTGAATGCTACTCTTTTTTGGAAGCAAAGAAACTTGGACCAGAACTCTCTGTTATTTATGGAAGAGAGGAGTTCCAAACCATGTGTGGAGCTTTGAGCTTTCTGGATTACATGACACAGTAATTATTTTGAGACACTGAGCGAATCTGTGAAGCTCCTGAAAGCGATAATTACAATTCCAATGACCACATCGAAGCAGAACGCTGTTTTTCTTCGCTGAAACGCATCAAAACCTTCTTGTAGAATACTATGGACCAAAAAAGACTATCAGCACTCGCAATGCTCTCTATTGAACGAGACCTCGTCTTAGGAATTGTAGACTTCAATCACAGAGTGATTGAAAGATTTGCAAATATGAAGAAAAGAGGAACAGAGTTCCTGTACAAGTGATCACCACCACATCCAAGTTCAGAGATAAAATCGAACGCCGTTAACATTAGTCCTGCTGAAAAAGGTTAGTAAGGCATACCTACCACTTTTTGAGTAAATAGAGTTGCAGTTGATTCCTTTTATTCTGATAAAGTAATACTTTTTTCTGTGTACACCTTTTGGTTTTATTATGAGTGGATGCAGGAGTGACACGAGCGAGCGGTCTGTTTATATCAGGCATTACAAAAACATTAGCAGTGTACTGCTTTTTTTTCTTTTGTTGATGTTTTCCTTCGTGAGCAAAGTGCATCACCATCTTCTTTGGTCACGAGCAGCCACTGGTTGTAACAAATAGTAAAATATCATTCAATAAGTACCAGGCAAAATAACAATTACAATATTCACTTCTACGGTGGAATGTAGCGAACCAACGACAACCACGTAATCAAGTGGTCAAGAGCTGCTGTGCACTGCAACATTGATTTTCTGATGTTTTCATAGTGATGCCAAGCATATGAGAGCACTTTCACACTATGAAAAGTGTGACACACGAGTGCCTCAGGTTTCCATTGGGGAAAAGAAATTCTGTTCCAGCTAAGGCACAGTAAAAGTTAATGTACGCTATTGTATCGAGAGGGTCTGAAAGGATTAACCGGACTCGAGCGCAATATTCCTCAGCAGGGTACGCAAGACTAAGTGCTGATATTCTGAGGGTTGTTGCATTCGCCCCCCAAATGGTAAGGCACAGTTTGTGGAAAGTATTATTCCTGGTGTTGAGTTCCGCTGCGGTGTTTCCTTGATGCTTTTTAAAACATAGAGTTCGGTCGACTGTTACCCCTAAATACTTTGGGAAAGGATTACAGCGAAGTAAGTTATTGTTGAAGTTTTCAATATAATCAATACGGAAGATCCCTTGAGGATCCTGGGAAACACTAACCATCTCTGTTGCGACACGTGAGATTTGCTCCACATTCTCAGTGCAAAGCAAAATCCTAACAAGGTAGACACACGTCTTATACAAAGTAACAAATCGAAGCATAAAATTAGTTTGATTCTTTTAGAAACGATCCTAACATCACAGAGATACACTGATCAGGCAGAAAATTGTGATCACCCACCTACTATCGATATAAACCCGTCCAAGCGATAGTATCATCACCTCACGAGCATGAATGCTACTCAGACACATGTATAGCGCACGTAGTATCACTGAGGGTGCTATCTGTGTGTATAATGTGAAAAGAACACGATATGTCTGAGTTTGACAGAGGGTAGATTGTGATGGACCGGAAACTCGGCAGGAGCATTTTGTAAACTGTGCGACTTGTCACATGATCGAGGAGTTCTGTGGTGAGTGTCTTCAACACGTCGCGAAACCAAGGTGAAACCACTCCAGGCATCGTGGGAGTTGCGTGGCCACTCCTCATTACAGATGTCGGATGTCATAGGCTGGCCAGACTGGTAAAACAGGACAGACAGCGAACTGTGGCAGAACAACATGAGACTCTAATGCTGGGCTGATTACAAGTGTGTCTGAACACAAAGTGCACCGAACACTCCTAACGATTCGCCTTCACAGCCGATGACCCAAGCATGTGCCAGTGTTACCACCACGACATCAGCAACTATGCCAGAAATGTGCATATGACCACTGGTACTGGACGTTGACGAAGTGGCTGAGCATTGCATTGTCTGATGAATCGCAATACCTTCTTCATCTTGCCGCTGGGTGGACGTGAATCCATCATCTTACAGGAGAACAGCACCTTGACACCTGTACTGCGGGACGGAGACAAGCTGGTGGCGGTTCCATTATGCTATGGGGAACATTCACGTGGGCAACCATGGATCCAGAATAGCTCATTCAAGGTACCATGACGGCCAGGGATTATCGTACACTGGTTGCAGACCACGTACACCCCTTAATGACAATTGTGTTTCCCAAGGACAGTGACATTTTTCAACAAGGTAAAGCGCCATGTCACAAAGCCAGGAGTGTGATGGAGTGGTTCGAGGAACACAATGGCGAGTTCCAATTCATGTGCTGGACCCACAGCTCATCAGATCTGAACCCGATCAAACACATCTGGGATGTGATTGGAAGTGGCGTCAAAGCTCGTCGCCCACTTCCACGTAATATACGGAAATTTTTGTGTGCAGGTGCGGCGCCAGCTCCCTTTAGCGACATAGCAACGCCTCACTGCTTCCATGCTGTGACACGTCACCACTGTTATCCTTGCCAAAGGTGGATGTATCGGCTGTTAGGTAGGTGGTCATAATGTTCCAGCTGATCAGTGTATCTGTTCTTTCATTTGCTTTTTTTGTCAGAATGCGACAAATTCAGAACCAATCATGTACAAATATTTCATATACCTTCTTAAAATACACAGCACCCTTTCTTATGATATGCCTGTGATACTGGCTATTTCTTAGAACTGTGGTTGTCAGTTCTGAAGTTTCTTCACGTGGACCATCTTCAAAAGAAATGTGAATTCAGCTATCGATTTCTAAAGTGTTTAAAATAAATGAGAAGATCTATTGTAGACCTTCAACCTCTTTGGTAGAAACTGTGTTATTCATTAACCACAAAAAACAAAGGATTTTTTAAAATATGACTTAGAGAAATACACAGAATACTAATAATACAAGCTCATTATTCCATAGATTGAATTATTTCGTAACAAGTACCAACATATCAAAAATTAAATGCGTTGGTATCACAATAAGGGAGGCAATCGAAGTTTTGAAGTAGGCTTAGAACATCGACAGGGAAGGCGGCTACAGCCTCCAGATCTAGAGGCTGCTAGCAATCCCGGTACGACCGGTTGTGTGTGATCGCAGATCAGCGGTCTCACCGGACACTGCTGTGACCTGCTGAACAAGCAGACTGTCAACAACTGGTGTCATTTCTCAGTTACTAAGAGCAGTATAATACAGCCCACAGATGCTTTTCTTTGATTCTTAGCGGGCTATCACTTGATAGCACACCGTTAAACCCACAAACAGTTTGCCACACGTCCCCTCCCTCCCTCTCACATCCAATAATGTTATTTGAGAACCAATAAAACCTAATAAATGTGGCGTCGTTACTCTAGGTACCCAGTCAGAAAAGCGATATATTGAATCACCCAGTCCCCAGTTAGTGTTTACCCTGAGAAAGGCCACTGCAGTTTTGCCGAAACGTCAGTTCAGTTTAATAATCTAAATATTTTATAAGATGACGCAGCAGTAGACCCTGAAGGATTTTAATGAGAAGATTTTATGCGCTTAAGATGTATTACCTGGAACGCCCTTGTAATCCGTGAGCGGTGTTCATAAGTGCTGATATGTGAAGGAAGCTAATCGACTCGATCCAAGTGATGTCGTACTCTACTGGCCTGTACTGTTGGGAAAGCTTCTAGTGTTCTAGAAAATAGTCATCGACTGTTTTCCTGTTGTGGTAGAGCCAGAATTATGCTGAAGAACGGTATCGTGATGGTAGAGGCACAGGAAGCCATTAGGCCTCCTGATTCATCTAGTAGAAGCTCCAGAATGTATGTGCAATCATAGCATTTATCTACTGAATATGAAGGCACGATTCTGAATTTAAGAATGTGAGACTTCTCCCCTATGACCACTGCCCAACCTACACGCCACTAGCCATGTAAAGCGCCAATAGTACAAAGAGATATCATTTGCTCACAGCGATATTACAAGATATGCATTTTCAAGTATTGTAGTAGATGAATTAGAGATGTCGGTCTATTTGGTGTGTTAGTTACTATCAGCAGCCACCGATATTTGCTGCTGTGGACAGTCACAGTGGTATTTCCTTCCTCAGGGAAGAAGAAAACGTTTAAGTCCCAGATATTCTTTAGCACAGCAGCGATACCAAATTCAATAAAAATATGGCAATCAGATGTCACTCAGGGGTTTCTTGTTTTCTGCCAAATACGACATGAAAATTTGATTTTTAATCATCGTATTAAACAGAAGACAGAGAAAAATCGTCCCATCAGTGTTTTTCAACCTTAAGTGACAAAGAATTGTATTCATTGGTGGATGCTCTCGTACCAGCAATACCTCAGAAACACATCAACCACTTCTTCAAAAACTGCTTTTGGCTGTAGATACTATAAAGTCTTCACACGGTATATTGAAAATATTGATTTTGTGGCTCAGATTTAACCACACTGCACTAAAAATTTAATAATTTACTTATCCTATCTTCATTCACGTATTTACACTGAGGTGACAAAAGTCAAGGGGTACCTCCCAATATAGAGTTGAACCTCCTTTTTGTGGCGTAGTGCAGCAGCTTGACTTGTCATGAACTCAAGTCGTTGGAAATCCCTTGCACAAAACTGAGCCACGCTGGCTCTATAGCTGTCCATAATTGTGGTTGTGTTACTGGTGCAGGATTTTGTGTACGAGCTAACTTCTCGATTATGTTCCACAAACGTTCGATGAGATTCATGTCGGGCAATCTGGGTGGCCATGGTCAAATCATTCGCTCGAATTATCCAGAATGTTCTTCAAACCAATCGTGAACAGTTGTCTCCTGGTGACATGGCGCATCGTCGAACACACAACTACATCGTTGTTTGGGGACATGAAGTCTATGAATGGCTAAAAATGGTCTTCCAGTTACCGAACATAACCACTTACAGTCAATGATAGGTTCAGTTGGACCAGAGGACCCAGTTAGTTCCATGTAAACACAGCCCACACCATTATGGAGCCACCAGCTTGTAAAGTGCCTTGTTGTCATCGTGGGTCCACGGCTTCGTGGGGTCTGAGCCACTCGCGAAACCTACCATCAGCTTTTACCAACTGAAATCGGAACTCATCTCGCCACGACAGTTTTCCGTACGTCTAGGGTCCAACCGATATGGTCACAAGCCCAGGAGAGGCGTTGTTAGCAAAGGTACTCGCTTCAGTCGTCCACTGCCATAACCCATTGCCGGCCGCGGTGGTCTAGTGGTTCTAGGCGCGCAGTCCGGAACCGCGGGACTGCTACGGTCGCAGGTTCGAATCCTGCCTCGGGCATGGATGTGTGTGATGTCCTTAGGTTAGTTAGGTTTAAGTAGTTCTAAGTTCTAGGGGACTGATGACCACAGAAGTTAAGTCCCATAGTGCTCAGAGCCATTTGAACCATTTTGTCATAACCCATTAACGCCACATCTTGCCGTACTGTCCTAACGGATATGATCGTCGTACGTCCCACATTGATTTCTGCGTGTTGCTTGTGTGGTGTCACCGCCAGACACCACACTTGCTAGGTGGTAGCTTAAATCGGCCGCGGTCCATTTAGTACATGTCGGACCCACGTGACGCCACTGTGTGATCGCAGACCGAGCGCCACCACAAGGCAGGTCTCGAGATACGGACTAGCACTCGACCCCAGTTGTACGACGACTTTGCTAGCGACTACACTGACGAAGCCTTTCTCTCATTTGCCGAGAGACAGTTAGAATAGCCTTCAGCTAAGTCCATGGCTACGACCTAGCAAGGCGCCATTAGCCTTAAATAGTTTTATAGTTATCGTATGAAATGTCTCATCAAGAACGTTGTAAACCAAAGGACTATATAAAAGTTAAGTATTCGAGGAGCTGCATACTTTTATTATTAGAATTCACTACTTATCCTGTTCCAGAATTCACGCCCGTCTGCATTAGATAGCGTGCATTTCGGCCTCCTCTATCTACAAGGTGTTGGCACATTTGCCAACACATCATTGGCGACAAGGGAAACGTGTTCTTTCTAATTGCTTACATTTACTTGTGTCATGGCTTCGCCAGATGTACTGTCCGAATTTTATTGCTTGCAGAATCAGCAGACGCAGGCGTTATTGGATGCCCTTGGACAGCTCATCCAGGGTCAACGTGCCATTCAAACCGATGCGGCAGCCGCCACTTCACCGCTACCGCAGCCACATCTCGCAGTTGCACTGCCTTTTAGGCCCTACGACCCGGATGTGGAATCCTGGACGGAATGGTCACGCCAGTTTGGATTTCATCTCGCCGCCTGCAGAATTCAAGGTAACGAGCGGGAGCCTCACTTATTGTCTTGTGTCGGCGTGCAAACGTACCGTGTGGTAGTGAAATTGTTTCCCCGACGCGACGTAGCAACTCTGTCCTACGAAGAAATTTTGTCGGCATTGGACGCCTATTTCAAAGAAACAGTTAATGTAGTTGCAAAAAGGTATACGTTCTTTCGTACAAAACGTACGGCCGGTCAAACTAATAGGGAATGGGTTGCAACATTGCAAGGCCTTACAAGGGATTGTACTTTTGAATGTGACTGTGGCCTTCCTTATTCAGATACAATGGTACGTGATGCAATTGCACAGAACGTTTCTGATGTTCGCATACGGGAGCAGATTTTGAAACTAGTTAATCCCTCCCTTCAACAAGTGATAGACATATTGTATAGACAAGACACACTTGACTGTGCTCAGGAATCTTTTGCAACTTCGCCAGCCGTGTGTAACATTAACCGGCCCGCCGGGCGCGCTGCGCGGCCTGGTCAACTGCCCTCACGCACGTCAACGCAGCTGCCGCCACGCTCTAAACCAGGTGTGCCGCGCCAGCACACAAATGCAGGGAAATCATGCCCGCGGTGTCCTACTAGACATTCACGTGAACATTGCCCGTCACGCAAAGCTATTTGCTTTTTCTGTAATAAGAAAGGACATGTTCAAAGTGTTTGCCAGAAAAAGCTCAGATCAGACAATCATAATCATTCCAGGCCCTTTGCTTCGCGCCAGAATCGAACCAAGGACACTCAGGCTCGTGGACCTTCGCCCATGGACATTCATGTAGTTAATTCCACTTCGTCCAGTGACACTTTCTCTAACAGTGACTGTTTTCGTCCCACAAAAGGTGTGCATCGACGTCGCCGGAAATCACGTCAATTAGCAAGTGATTCTGTACCAGTGTCTGTTCAAATTGCACAAAACAGTCGCTCTTGTCATCAGCAGGACAATAAACTTTTTGTAGATTTGGACTTTAATGGCAAGGTCATACCATTCCAGCTCGATGCCGGAGCTGCAGTTTCATTGCTCAATCACGACAGGTACAAACAACTGGGCAAACCTCCGTTGCGTGCCGCAAATGATCAGTTAAAAAGTTATTCAGGACAGCTTCTCCCTGTGTTAGGACAGAGCACCCTTCTTGTAACATATAAGGGACAAACAAAACTTGTGTCATTTTACGTTCTTCGTTCTTCTACTGCAGTGAACTTGTTTGGTTTCGATTTATTTCAATTGTTTAACTTGTCCGTAGTAAATCAGGTCCTATCAGTGAACCAGACTGTGCCTTCAGACAGTGTTTCTCGTCTGTGTGAAGAATTTGCAGACATTTTTGCACCGGGCCTTGGTTGCGCTCAGAACTATGAAGCACATTTGGAACTGAAAGTAAACGCGCAACCGAAATTTTTCCGAGCGCGCAAGGTTCCCCACGCATTGCGTGATGAGGTCGCAAGAACATTAAACGATTTAGCATCACAAGGTGTGAGTGAATGTGCGCAATGCCTCTTCCATTTCAGCTCCACTTCATCGTTTACGCCGTACAGGTGTTCCGTTTTCTGGACGACGGAATGCGAACGCGCTGTTCGCCAGTTGAAATCGGCGTTGCTTTCACATACTTGCCTTACGCCATTCGATCCCCAGAAACCCCTTTTGTTGATGGTAGATGCATCGGATTTCGGGATCGGTGCTGTGCTTGCGCACAAAGATGGATCGCATGATCGTTCTATTGCCTTTGCGTCCAAATTGCTCTCGTCTGCGCAAAGAAATTATTCCCAGATAGAGAAAGAAGCTTTGGCTCTCGTATTTGGTGTTACTAAGTTCCATGATTTCTTGTATGGTCGTCACTTTACCATCATCACAGACCACAAACCTTTGACGTCGCTTTTTCATCCGCACAAGCCTGTACCTCCACGTACAGCGCAGAAATTCATTCGCTGGTCTATTTTCCTCTCGCAGTACCGCTACGATATCTTGTATCGGTCCACTGCTAAGCACGGAAACGCCGATGCGTTGTCCCATTTGCCTGTTGCTGAGGATAGAGCATTCGATTCTTCCGTACTTGCTTGCATGTTCATTGATTCGGAAACCGATGAAGTGGTCGAATCGTTTCCGATTGATTTTCGTAGTGTAGCTACAGCCACAGCTGCTGACCCTGTCCTTGCTACCGTTTTGCGTTTTGTTGCTACGCAATGGCCTTTGTCAAAGTCTCGGATCGAGGATCCATTGGTTCGCCGATTTTTTGCTCACAAGGAGAGACTTTTTGTTCGACGTGGTGTTTTGTTGTTGCGTTCTGATAATGATCAGTCCAGAGTCGTGGTCCCACGTTCGTTACAGTCCTCTGTCTTACGGCTTCTTCACCAAGGACATTGGGGTATAGTGCGAACGAAACAACTTGCTCGTCAGCACTGTACTTGGTTCGGAATCGATGCTGCGATTACGACTATGTGTTCTTCTTGCATGGCGTGTGCCGAACAACAATCCGCACTGCCGCGGAAAGTCTTTGCATGGCCAAAAGCCACTTCCCCTGGGCAGCGCTTACACATCGATTTTGCTGGTCCATTCTGGAATGCTCGATGGTTGGTTACTGGTAGATGCCTTCAGTAATTTTCCTTTTGTTGTCTGGCTGTCTTCCACGACGTCCTCTGCCACCATCCAAGCGTTGTCTGCTATCTTTTGCATTGAAGGTCTTCCGCAGACTATTGTTTCCGACAATGGTCCACAATTCATGTCTGCAGAATTTCAGTCATTCTGCCAGGCCAATGGTATTCAACGTCTGACATCCGCGCCGTTTTCGCCTCAGTCCAACGGTGCCGCTGAACGATTGGTCAGGACTTTCAAGTCACAGATGTTAAAGTTGAAAGAGTCGCATTCTCGGGAGGACGCGTTGTTGCTCTTTTTGTCATGGTATCGCTCTCAGCCCCGCGATGGTCGCTCGCCGGCTGAGTTGCTCCACGGTCGTCCTCATCGAACCTTGATGTCTTTGCTGCACCCGCCGCATCAGGTTCCTGTGCAGCGGCAGACTTCTGCTTTTGCTCCAGGCGACGTTGTATTCTATCGCAACTATCGAGGTTCACGGCGTTGGCTCGCAGGGCGCATTCTGCACTGCCTCGGCCGCGCGATGTATTTGGTTTTCGGTGCCTCTGGTGAGGTGCGCCGGCATCTCAATCAGCTGCGCCTCTGTCGTCGCACGGGTTCTGCCACTCCCCGTCTGCTTTCAGCGACGGTGCCGTCCGGTCAGCGCCCTGGGGACCCATCTACTGGCTCGCCTCATCCCCAGGTGTTACCGACGATGCCTTCCATTTTGCCCCATGGCGACGCGCCGCCGCAGCCGCCGCCGCCGCCGCCTGTTCTCCCGCCGGCGCCGACCGCATTCGACGCTTCGCTTCAGCCGCCATGCGCCTCCCTGGGTCACGCGCCGCCGATCGCTTCCCGTGACCAGCTGTCCTCCGCCATGGACCTCTTGCCCGCTCCGGACCACATGACGTCATCGCGCGTCGGGTACCCCGACGCAATGGAGGTCGACCCTTCGGCCCCTCCTGTCTCCTTACGGGCGCATACACCGCATGTTGACGTGCACCCTGGACTAGGTTTTCAGGCGTTTCCTAGCTCCCCTCGGACCGAATGGCCGGGTGCGGGTGGCCCAGCCTCGCCTGTTGTTAGGCTCCCCACCTCATCGCATACGTCAACATGGGGTCCTCCCCACGGCGGGCGGAAGCCTGATAACACGACCGTTCGCCGATTTGCGGGGGAGGAATGTGGTGTCACCGTCAGACACCACACTTGCTAGGTGGTAGCTTAAATCAGCCGCGGTCCATTTAGTACATGTCGGACCCGCGTGTCGCCACTGTGTGATCGCAGACCGAGCGCCACCACAAGGCAGGTCTCGAGATACGGACTAGCACTCGACCCCAGTTGTACGACGACTTTGCTAGCGACTACACTGACGAAGCCTTTCTCTCATTTGCCGAGAGACAGTTAGAATAGCCTTCAGCTAAGTCCATGGCTACGACCTAGCAAGGCGCCATTAGCCTTAAATAGTTTTATAGTTATCGTATGAAATGTCTCATCAAGAACGTTGTAAACCAAAGTACTATATAAAAGTTAAGTATTTGAGGAGCTGTGTACTTTTCTTATCAGAATTCACTACTTATCCTGTTCCAGAATTCACGCCCGTCTGTGTTAGATAGCGTGCATTTCGGCCTCCTCTATCTACAAGGTGTTGGCACATTTGCCAACACATCAGCTTGTCTGTTAGCACTGACAACTATTATCAAAAGCCACTACTCTCGGTCGCTAAGTGAAGGCCTTCGGCCACTGCTTTCTCTGTGGTGAGAGGTAATGCCTGAACTTTGGTATCCTCGGCATACTCTTGAACTGTGGGTCTCGGAATATTGAATTTCCTAACGATTCCCGAAGTGGAACGTCCCATGTGTCTAGCTGCAACTACCATTCAGTGATCAAAGTCCGTTAATTCACATCATGCGAGTATAATCACGTCGGAAACGTTTTCATATGAATCACTTTAGTACAAATGACAGCCCTGTCAATGAACTGCCCTTTTGTATCTTATGTACGCAATACTACGGCCATCTGTATATCTATATATATTGCTATCCCATGACTTTTGTCACCTCAGTGTATATGTGGCACTCATTTCATGGTATTCCGTCACCGTTTTATGGTGGTGCTTTTTTATGGCCGGCACAGAGAAACAATGTGACTATAGTTCGCGGCGAAAGGTATCAACACACTCCACTGAACGTACTTTGTGCGACGCCAGGCTATACATCAGAGGACATACGAGGGGAATTCAATAAGTAATGCAACACATTTTTTTCTCGGCCATTTACACTTCAAAAATGCAGGATTTGCTGTGGGACGTTGTAGGATATTCCTGCTTCAGTCCCTGCAATATCATGAAGTTCCGATAGGAGGCGGTGCTATACCTAACCTTCAAAATGGCGTCTGTAACGGAAGTGCGTTCCAAGCCGAGAGCTGTCATTGAGTTTTATTTTGACGGAAAACCGGACCCTCTCTGGTATCCGTAGGCGCTTCCAGAACGTCTACGGAGACCTGGCATTCAACAACAGTACGGTAAGTCATTGCACTACGCGTCTACCATCATCACAATAAGCTCACACAAACTTGTCCGATCTCCTAGGTGCTGGACGGCGGCACACAGCTGTGACTGCTGAAGTGTCAGAACGTATCGGCACTCTCATTCTACATGATAGGTGGATCACAACCAAATACCTCGTTGCACAACTATACGTCTCTATTGGTACTGCTGACACACTTGTTCACCAATTGGGGTGTGTCTGCTAGGTTCCTCGCCACCTAACAAGAATATCATAAAAAGCAAGGAAAAACCATATGTAAGAAATTACACTACTGGCCATTAAAATTGCTACACCACGAAGATGACGTGCTACAGATGCGAAATTTAACCGACAGGAAGAAGATGCTGTGATATGCAAATGATTAGTTTTTCAGAGCATTCACACAAGGTTGGCGCCGGTGGCGACACCTACAACGTGCTGACATGAGGAACGCTTCCAAACGATTTCTCATACACAAACAGCAGCTACCGGCGTTCCCTGGTGAAACGTTGTTGTGGTGCCTCGTGTAAAGAGCAGAAATGCGTACCATCACGTTTCCGACTTTGATGAAGGTCGGAATGTAGCCTATCGCGATTGCGGTTTATCGCATAGTGACACTGCTGCTCGCGTTGGTCGAGATCCAATGACTGTTAGCAGAATATGGAATCGGTGGGTTCAGGAGGGTAATACGGAACGTCGTGCTGGGTCACAACGGCCTCGTATCACTAGCAGTCGAGATGACAGGCATCTTATCCGAATCACTGAGTGAACAGATGGGGATGTTTGCAAGACGACAACCATCTGCATGAACAGTTCGACGACGTTAGCAGCAGCATGGACTATCAGCTCGGAGAACATGGCTGCGGTTACCCTTGACGCTGCATCACAGACAGGAGAGCCTGCGATGGTGTACTCGACGACGAACCTGGGTGCACGAATGGCAAAACGTCATTTTTTCGGCTGAATCCAGGTTCTGCTTACAGCACCATGATGGTGCATCCGTGTTTGACGACATCGCGGTGAACGCACATTGGAAGCGTCTATTCGTCATCGCCGTACTGGCGTATCACCCCGCGAGATGGTATGGGGTGCTATTGGTTACACGTCTCGGTCACCTCTTGCTCGCATTGACGGCACTTTGTACAGTGGACGGTACATTTCAGATGTGTTTCGACCCGTGGCTCTACCCTTCATTCGATTCCAGCGAAACCCTACATTTCAGCAGGATAATGCACGACCGCATGTTGCAGGTCCTGTACGGGCCTTTCTGGATATAGAAAATGTTCGACTGCTGCCCTGGCCAGCACATTCTCCATATCTCTCACCAACTGAAAACGTCTGGTCAATGGTGGCCGAGCAGCTGGCTCGTCACAATACGCCAGTCACTACTCTTGATGAACTGTGGTATCGTATTGAAGCTGCATGGGCAGCTGTACCTGTACACGCCATCCAAGCTCTGTTTGACTCAATGCCCAGGCGTATCAAGGCCGTTATTACGGCTAGAGGTGGTAGTTTGGGTACTGATTTCGCAGAATCTATGCACCCAAATCGCCTGAAAACGTAATCACATGTCAGTTCAAGTATAATATATTTGTCCAATGAATACCCGTTTATCATCTGCATTTCTTCTTGGTGTAGCAATTTTAATGGCCAGTAGTGTACTTGCGCGTTACGAAGCTGATCGTGACGGTATTTTGCCGAACATCGTCACAAAACGGTGATCCATAATGGTGCCAGACCGCTTCTCCTCGACAGAAAATATTGAAAGCCGCATCCTCAGCCGTTGAAGTCAAGACGGCTTTCTATCGTGTCACTGAGAGGGTTATTCTGTTTCATGTCCTCTCTCATGGTGCAACGACCAAATCTGAAGTGTATGTGCTACGCTCAGGAAACTGAAGAAACAAATTCAGCGAGTTAGTCGCCACAAAAACTCAAACCGACTTCTCCTTCTACATGACAAGTCTGCACCGCGAGAAGGGCTCACAAAACTTCAACGTACTGCTGTTCCTCATCAGTCCTAGAACGCAAATCTCGTACCTTCCGAAAAAAAAAAAAATGGTTCAAATGGCTCTGAACACTATGGGACTTAACTGCTGAGGTCATCAGTCCCCTAGAACTTAGAACTACTTAAACCTAACTAACCTAAGGACATCACACACATCCATGCCCGACGCAGGATTCGAACCTGCGACCGTAGCGGTCGCGTGGTTCCAGACTGAAGCGCCTAGAGCCGCTAGGCCACACCGGCTGCCGTGCCTTCCGACTTCCATCTGTTTGACCCAATGAAAGGAGCAATACGTGGATAATGGAAATACTATAGATGCAGCAAGAACTTGGTACCATGCGGGCGTCCAGGCCCTCCCGGTAAGAAAGCATGAGGCCGAAGCGTTGAACGGAGATTATGTTGAAAAACAGGGTTCTCGAGTCAAAAAAGTGGGGACCAATATGGTGTATTGAAATTTTGAATAAAGCCAAAGTCCTTTCGAAAAAAATTGCTATATCGTCAGTTGCATAATGGTAGGCAAAATGAACCTACCTTTTTTATGTGGCTGATTAAGTCAACTGTAGTCAGCAGAACTTGTTTGATACACTTGTTGTTAGGAGCCCAGCAACTGGAGCTTTCCTTTGGAGACTGATTGACGTTACATGTGACAACGTCCAATGTTAATAGTTCTATTGAGAGTAATAAATGTTACGGAAACACTAAAATCAAACACCACTCTTGAAAATCTAAGAAACTAACAAGGGGAAGTCACGACTTTGGGATGACGGATTTACTTCAAACTTTGTACGCCATTAGTAGGCCATCAAAACAACATAATGTGCAGATCGTAGGCGCACTACTCTGGCAATTCCGAGAAAATCGCAAGAGAAATTATACGTGTCTATTATGTAACTGATGTACACTACTGGCCATTAAAGTTGCTACACCAAGAAGAAATGCAGGTGATAAACGGGTATTCATTGGACAAACATATTATACTAGAACTGACATGTGATTACATTTTCACGCAATTTGGGTGCATAGATCCTGAGAAATCAGTACCCAGAACAACCACCTCTGGCCGTAATAATGGCCTTGATACGCCTGGGCATTGAGTCAAACAGAGCTTGGACGGTTCGAATCCACCTAGTTATTAATCTACGTTTCTTTCATCTCCGGTCACATTATTTAATTTATATGACATTTGAGAGGTAATATAATGCAAAAAGCCCACGTGCATTTTCCTAAAGTTGTATTGAATTCCACATGTTATCTGACTCTTTACTACCCGTAATTAAATTTTCCAGGGCGAGACACAGGCTTGCAAAACCCAACTCAAACCTCGATAAATAATCACGCGAATGACGTTCTTCACAATCAGTAATATATTAAGTCACAATGTGCCAGACCACCAAAGTTTTGTAAAATTACTCGTCGGATGTGCTCTCGACATCACACGTTGCAGGATGATATTTGTCATACAGACATGGAAAACATAAACTGAAACTTACTGCAATTACTTCATGCAAATACACGTGTTTTTTTGTTGTATTATGTGTCAAATGTCTTATAAATTAAATAATTTTGTATTAGCAGAAGAGCCAACACCGTGTTACGAGTGGAGGCCGAAGTGCACGCGTTTTAGCTCACGCAGGCTGCCGTTAGGAGGGAAGAACTATACTGACGTGAGGTCTGAAACATGACACGGAATGAGAATTCAGAAAGTGGACGTAATTAGTTTGATACTTAACTTTAATCCATTAATGATGAACGTCGCTCTTGACGGTACATGATTCGCAATATTATCTGTTCAGAATACATTCTTGAAGATAGTAATTATAGTAACTGAATATGGCGCCTTGCTAGGTCGTAGCAAATGACGCAGCTGAAGGCTATGCTAAACTGTCGTCTCTGCAAAGGAGAGCGTATGTAGACAGTGAACCATCGCTAGCCAAGTCGGCTGTACAACTGGGGCGAATGCTAGGGAGTCCCTCTAGACTAGACCTGCCGTGTGGCGGCGCTCGGTCTGCAATCACTGATAGTGGCGACACGCGGGTCCGACGTATACTAACGGATCGCGGGCGATTTAAAGGCTACCACCTAGCAAGTGTGGTGTATGGCGGTGACACCACGTTCCTCCCTTGCAAATCGGCGTTCGGTTGTGGTATAAGGCCTCCGCCCGGCGTGGGAAGGACCCCATGTTGACGTATACGACGAGGTGGGGAGCCTAACAACAGGCGAGGCTGTGCCATCCGCACCCTGCCATTCGGACCGTGGGGGCTAGGGAACGCCTGAAAACCTACTTCAGGGTGCAGGCCAACATGCGGTGTATGCGCCTGTAGACAGACAGGAGGGGCCGAAGGGTCGACCTCCATCGGGTCGGGGCACCCGACGGGCGAAGACGACATATGGTCCGGAGCGGGCGAGAGTTCCATGTCGGAAGACAACCGGTCACGGGGAGCGATCGGCGGCGCGTGACCCAGCGGGGCGCCTGGCGGCTGCAGCGTCGCGTCCACTGCGGGCGTCGCCGATGGGAGAACAGGCGGCGGCGGCGGCGGCGGCGCGTCGCCATGGGGCAAAATCGAAGGCAGCGTCGGTAACACCTGGGGCTGAGGCGAGCCAGTAGATGGGTCCCCGGTGCGCTGACCGGACGGCAACGTCGCTGAAATCAGACGGCGAGCGGCAGATCCCGGGCGACGACAGAGGCGCAGCTGATTGAGATGCCGGCGCACCTCACCAGAGGCCCCCAATACCAGATACAGAGCGCGTCCGAGGCAGCGAAGAATGCGCCCCTCGAGCCAACGCCGTGAACCGCGATAGTGGCGGTAGTAGACAACGTCGCCTGGGGCGAAAGCAGGTGTCTGCTGCTGCACAGGAACCTGATGCGGCGGATATAGCAAAGGCATCAAGGTTCGATGATGGCGACCGTGGAGCAACTCAGCTGGCGAGCGACCATCTCGGGGCTGAGAGCGATACGAAGACAAAAATAGGAATAACGCGTCCTCCGGAGAATGCGACTCAGAGTCAACTTCAACATCTGTGACTTGTAAGTCCTGACCAATCGTTCAGCAGCACCGTTTGACTGTGGCGAGAACGGCGCGGACGTCAGATGTTGAATACCATTGGCCTTGCAGAATAACTGAAATTCTGCAGACATGAATTGTGGGCCATTGGCGGAAACAGTTGTCTGTGGAAGACCTTCAACGCAAAAGATAGCAAATAACGCTTGGATGGTGGCAGATGATGTTGTGGAAGACAGCCGGACAACAAAAGGAAAATTACTGAATGAATCTATCACAACCAACCATCGAGCATTCCAGAATGGACCAGCAAAATCGATGTGTAAGCGTTGCCAAGGGAAAGGGGCTTTGGGCCATGCAAAGAATATACGCAGTGGTGCTGATTGTTGTTCGGCACACACCATGCAAGAAGAGCACATATTCGTAATGGCGGCATCGATTCTGAACCAAGTACAGTGCTGACGAGCAAGTTGTTTCGTTCTCACTATACCCCAATGTCCTTGGTGGAGAAGCTTGAAGACAGAGGACTGTAGCGAACGTGGGACCAAGACCCTGGACTGATCATTATCAGAACGCAACAGCAAAACACCACGTCATACAAAAAGTGTCTCCTTGTGAGCATAAAATCGGCGAACCAACGGGTGCCCGATCCGTGACTTTGACAAGGGCCACTGCGTAGCAACAAAACGCAGAAGGGTAGCAAGGACAGGGTCGGCAGTTGTGGCTATAGCTACACGACGAAAATCAGTCGGAAACGATTCGACCACGTCATCGGTTTCCGAATCAATGAACATGCAAGCAAGTGCGGAGGAATCGAATGCCCTATCCTCAGCAACAAGCAAACGGGACAAGGCAACGGCGTTTCCGTGCTTAGCAGTGTACCGATACAAGATATCGTAGCGGTACTGCAAGAGGAAAATAGACCAGCGAATGAATTTCTGCGCTGTACGTGGAGGTACAGGCTTGTTCGGATGAAAAAGCGATGTCAAAGTTTTGTGGTCTGTGATTATGGTAAAGTGACGACCATACATTAAATTGAAACTTCCTGGCAGATTAAAACTGTGTGCCTGACCGAGACTCGAACTCGGGACCTTTGCCTTTCGCGGGCAAGTGCTCTACCAGTATCTCATCTCCTACCTTCCAAACTTTATAGAAACTCTCCTGCGAAACTTGCAGAACTAGTACTCCTGAAAGAAAGGATATTGCGGAGACATGGCTTAGCCACAGCCTGGGGGAGGTTTCCAGAATGAGTTTTTCACTCTGCAACGGAGTGTGCACTGATATAAAACTTCCTGGCAGATTAAACTGTGTGCCCGACCGAGACTCGAACTCGGGAAGAGCACTTGCCCGCGAAAGGCAAAGGTCCCGAGTTCGAGTCTCGGTCGGGCACATAGTTTTAATCTGGCAGGATGTTTCATATCAGCGCACACTCCGCTGCAGAGTGAAAATCTCATTCTGGATACATTAAATTGTTTTACTGGCCTAAGAAAGGCGTACAAAGTCTGAAGTAAATCTGTGACCCCAACGTCGTTGTCTCCCCTTTTTACGTTATAGAGATATCTGAGGAACGGAACACACCTATCGTGAGATGTCCTCGTTAAATGCTACGGACGATCTGTAGCGAGGCGGTACGAGCAGTGGCGTACGTCGAGCTTGCGCGGCCTGCAAGGTGAGCTTCGACTCGCACTGCCCGGTCAGCCGGTGGACCCACTCACAAGGGAACCTCCCCATCGCACCCCCCTCAGATTTAGTTATAAGTTGGCGCAGTGGATAGGCCTTGAAAAACTGGACACAGATCAATCGAGAAATCAGGAAGAAATTGTGTGGAACTACGAAAAAAATTAATAAAATATAAACTGAGTAGTCCATGCGAACATAGGTAACATCAGGGAGATTGGGAGTTAGGAGCGTCGTGGTCCCGTGGTTAGCATGAGTAGCTGCGGAACGAGAGGTCCTTGGTTTAAGTCCTCCGTCGACTGAAAATCTGACCTCCTTTATTTTCGCAAAGTTATGATCTGTTCACTGTAATAAGTTTAGTGTCTGTGTTTTGCGACCGCACCGCAAAACCAAGCGATTAGTAGACGAAAGGACGTGCCCCTCCAATGGGAGCCGAAAACATTTGATTGCAAGGTCATAGGTCAACCGATTCCTCCACAGGAAAACACGTTTGATATATTCTATACGACACTGGTGACGGCATGTGCGTCACATGACAGGAATATGTTGTCGGCCCACCTAACTTGTACAATTGTCGAACGGGTAAAAAGATTGTTCTACCTTGCCCGATTTAGGTTTTCTTGTGGATGTGATAATCACTCCTAAAAAGTGATAAAACATATGAGTTTGTCACATAAACTGAAAATAAAAAATTAAAATTTTCACTCGAGGAAGACTTGAACCTAGGACCTCTCGTTCCGTAGCTGCTGTCGCTAGCCACGGGACCACGTCGCTCCTCGACTCTCGCTGTCCGTGATGTTGCCTGTCTTCAAATGGACTACTCAGTTTGTATATTTTACTAATTTTTTTCATAGTTCCACACAACTTCTTCCTGTTTCCTCGACTGATCTGTGTTCAGTTTTTCAAGGCCTATCCTCTGTGCCAATTTCTAACTAAATCTGAGGGGGGTGCGATGGGGAGGTCCCCTTGTCAGAGGCCCCCCGGGCACGTGGTGCACCGACAGAATCCGAGTCCGGCCGAGCGTCTGTGTGACACGGCGCTCGTCAAGCCAAGCGCCCGCCAGGCATCACACTATTACCCTAGCAAAACGAAATCTCTGTGGCCCATTCGCAAGCTGTTTCACTTCGCACAGTATTTACCGATACAGTATTTCACCGCCGGACTTACATTAAATTAACTGATGGCTGTAACACGAGGAACAAGGTGATTCTTTAAATCTCATCCATTCCCTGTAGTTGGTAAATCAATGTATTTTTACGTGAACGTGAAAAAAATCTGTACATTACGATGCTGTGAAAATAGTTAATTTTATTAAAGGTCGTCCTACTGATTATCAAATTATAGGAATACTGTATGAGTAAATGTCAAGTATTTAAAACATATTATTGTCTCATACGAAAGTTAGGTGGTTATCTAGTGGCAGAACTGTTCTCCTATTGTATGACGTTTATCTTCTTCTCACCAGCTACACCTTTCCCACAGCAAAGTCTGGCTTCGGACTGTGGCTTCATTGGTACTCATTTTCTTAAAAACCAACAGTTTAATAAATTTATTACTTCAGGGACTAAATACAAACCTTGTACTCTGCAAGAATGTACTGAATCGTTCATTTTAAAGCTTACAGTTTAGGACATCTGCTTAAATTCCAGTCAGACTGAGTGCTTCGATCTTCAGATGAGTCAATAACATAATTAAAGAACACTCGAAGGGTCTTAGAAAATTTTTAAAGACTATTTCCCTGCTCTGTCCAGTAAATAACAATTCAATTTATAATCTTTTGGAAGAGAAAATCATTTTGTATCCCTTATGAATTGTAAATTAAAACCAGCAGCTCCTGCAAACTTCCAGTGACACTAAGTTATAGAAACGTTATAAATCTTTGTCGTCGATAGGTTTCTAGATAAGCTTAAAGGCGAAATTTCTAGTGGTATCAAATAAAGCGATAACTACTTTATTATCTGTCCACATATTTGTGCGAAAAGACTTTTCCGTCTTACACTTACATAATAAATAAATACAAAGAACATACTTGTCGCCGAAAGTAATTTGAGACTCTCTCCAACATCCGTAGTTTATGAGTTCAAAGTTTTGTGCCATGTCAGGCAGGCAGATCGTTCTCACCGAATTCCAAAAAAGGGTTTACCCAGTTAATTCCATAACGAAAACTTCTATAAACAGAAAAGCGTAAAATACTCTAATATTGCATACTAGACGTGCCCACTGTGCAGAAACTTTGACCATCCCTTTTCATGTAATACAACTGAAACATAAACCATATAAAAGCATTAGGACTACCGAACCACTTGCACAGTTACGATAGGTGCTTTTTTATAGTCGGGAGTTTATACGTATCAGATTTTTGCAAAATGGTGTCACACGTCGAAAAACTTTAGGGACCGTTATTCTTAGTCACCTGCAAACGTATCTACACGACGTTACAGTTCTACAATAGAGCCACTAAATTATCTCTTTGGTGCAAATATATTTGTTAAAATTAGAATCTAAAATAATGCAGGAACGCTAACTGCAGACAACAAAGATATACAAAGTTTAATGAAGACTTTCTAGCTTCAGGTAAATAAAGAAATATTCTTCTTCTCATAACGCTATAACGATTTTCTGGATGAATTTCTTCCTCAACAAGAAACTAAGACGTTAGAGATTTATGACAACGAAAATAGGATGTTATAGAAACGTATCTGAAACTTAAAATGCTATTGTAGTGCACCACAAGCACGCCATTCGCAGTTTCCGTAAATATAAATGTCGTGTGACTAGGGCCTCCCGTCAGGGAGACCGTTCACCGGGTGCAAGTCCTTCGATTTGACGCCACTTCGGCGACTTGCGCGTCGATGGTAGGGGTAAGTTGTTGCTCTTGATTTCCACCACTCCAGAAGTGACTGTTACTCATCTGGTTTTCCCATCAACAGATGCATGGAAATTTCATCCAGTTCCCTCTCACTCCTCCCATGATGCAAAGACACTCTTTGCACGTCTTGTCGATGCTGGGGCTTCATCCTGGGTATGACAGTCTGCAAATAATACAGTAATACAAATTCTAGCATGGAGGATAAATATGTGATACTGCGTTGCTGCTAATAAATTTGGTGGATTGTTCACATGGCAGCCTATGTGGATGTCAGTTCTGATAAAATATTTACTCAGCAGACTTATATACGACCGCATTTATCGTGAAGTGCAGCACATCTGGAACGTGCAGCGGCATAAACTTCCTCTGGCTCATTTATCGAAAGCTACTTCTGATGAGCGCCTGTGCACTAGAAATAATGCACGCTAATGCACTAGCTTTATATCCACTTTTTGGCTTAAAATATTCTGAGAGCTTGCTTTCAGCAGTGCTACTACTTGCAAATAACTGACAATATCTAGGTACTCCGACTTCTTTAAATATATATTACCTACTTCTTGGTTTTTTAATATATATAACCAAAGATTTAACATTTATTTGTTTATAAATTCATCGATTTACGTATATGTCCGTTGCATTTGGAGCAAAGTGTTCCTATAGCTGATAACTATTCCGTTCGTTCAGATTTGCTTCTTAGCATTTAGTTATATCAGACTGCACTATATTTCTTAGCGTTGAATTCATAGGGAAATCATTGCCAGTCTGTAAGCACTTGCTTTCCAATGAGAACGTATACCTTCCTTGATGTAACACTTGGGATTTCATAAAAAGGGGTCGGCGCAAAATAATTATTTGACTGTTAAGTGAAATACAAATTGTTAATCTATGCACAACAGGTAACGCATGGAGGGAGCTCAAGCAACGAAGGAAGTTAGAGGATATTTGCCTTACAGTCAGACACGATCTATCTTTCACTGACTTTAACAACATTAATTACTGATTGGTTAGAATTCATCAGTTGAGATAACTAATCAGGATTTTTACTAGGAGTGAATAAGGGCTGAAATTATTGGACTACGAAGGCAAAGATTCTGAGCTGAATATGCTATTTATTGAGAATTATTTATTGTTTTTTTTTGTGCTGATGGCGCCTATTTCTAACGTAGCGGTCTCGTAATTTAAAATATGCACGGAAACGAGGAAGGAATATTATGTTGCTACTGTTTTTTCTACTGCTTCCACATGACCATTGTGCTCGTCATTTATTCTCATTCTGCTGGAAATGCTTTGAATTAAATAACAACTGAACCTCGTTACTGGTATATTTGTTTTTGACGTGAACACGTGGTGAAATACCATAATGTGGGACATGGGACTAAGCAGACAAAAATGTTCTAAAATTATGACACACACAAAATTTATTACATCACACTAAATTCTTCATATGCACGTATGTTTTCTAGTACGAATTTCAACAGAAACGATCATTTTGTTATGACTGTATAGCCATCGTTACGTTGGAAATCAAAGCGATACACTGAATCTCACCTGAGTCATCATTCTTGGAACATAATCAAAACTTCACATGAGACACACGCAAATCCTAGACTGAATTACCTCAAGAACGTCCTTTTCTCATTGATTTCTGCACCTAACTCCACGTAAGTAGACGGAAATCAATTGGTCTTATACTTACTCACCCATGTGGATCGTTCTCGGTTTTATTACAAAATTTAACTTCTCACGCATTTCCTATCTTAACCTAACTTAAGGATCCAGGTGGCCAGTCTCCTAGCAAAACTCCTCACGTGCCAGTGTGCAGATAATGACCTGCAAACCAGAAATAATTCACACGCAAAATGCCGAACCAGAAATCGTACTATAAACTCGAAAATCTTTTGTTGAACAGTGACGACCATATGGTTGCATCGAACATACCAGGTGACGCCCATGATAGAACGAAATTTTTTTAAATATTTGGCAAACTAATTTACACTAACCATTAAAGGCAAGATAATTGCTGACAGAATCAAAATAAAACCAAAGGCGCTGGAGGCACCTAAAAATTGTCTTTGTATTACTGGATTCTATTGTGCTCCATGCTCTCGACAATATATCAGACTTCTAACAACTGAATTTATGTATAAAATTTCTAAACAAGATGGTCGCCACATAACCCTGAGTATAATTATGATAAAAAGGAACGGGCTAGTAATCTTAGAAATAATATACCTCATCCTCTTCAACTTTTACAAACTGTATGACGGAACCCATGACGACTTCCGTCCACCCTCTAACCAGACCAGAATGGTTCACATGGTTCAAATGGCTCTAAGCACTATGAGACTTAATATCTGAGGTCATCAGTCCCCTAGACTTAGAACTACTTAAACCTAACTAACCTAAGGACATCACACACATCTATGCCCGAGGCAGGATTCGAACCTGCGACCGTAGCAGCAGCGCGGTCCCGGACTGAAGCGCCTAGAACTGCTCGGTCACAGCGGCCGGCATCCAGACCAGGAACCAAATTCAGAAAATGGTGAAGTGCCCCTAACGGTCACTCGGTCACTCAGATCTTCCCTGAGAATTCTACCAACCCTCGAAAACTCTGTTTCTACAGGTGCATCCTGGTCAATGCCCCACAAGAGTTCGGTTGGCACCAAAATCTAAGTAATGCATGCATTTTTGTCCTATAGCTGTTCTGCAGATGTACCCACAATCAGAAGGGACACTCATTCTATAGTTTATAGCAACATAATAAGGATAAGGGAAGGGAATATATAATGAAGTAATCAATTAAATGATACCAGTGGCGTCCATCCATTTTCAAGATGCTCCTTTTGCCATATTACTGTAAGTAGGCTGTTTAGGTTTTCTTATTGGTAACGCCACGTAGCGCTCTGTATGAAAAATCACTGGCTGTGCTGTGTGCAGTCTCTGGCTAGCTTGCATTGTTGTCTGCCATTGTAGTGTTGGGCAGCTGGATGTTAACAGCGCGTAGCGTTGCGCAGTTGGAGGTGAGCCGCCAGCAGTGGTGGATGTGGGGAGAGAAATGGCGGAGTTTTGAAATTTGTATGACTGAATGTCATGAACTGCTATGTATATTATGATTTTTCAGCACTATTAAGGTAAATACATTGTTTGTTCTCTATTAAAATCTTTCATTTGCTAACTATGCCTATCAGTAGTTAGTGCATTCCGTAGTTTGAATCTTTTATTTAGCTGGCAGTAGTGGCGCTCGCTGTATTGCAGTAGTTCGAGTAACGAAGATTTTTGTGAGGTAAGTGATTTGTGAAAGGTATAGGTTAATGTTAGTCAGGGCCATTTTTTTGTAGGGATTTTTGAAAGTCAGACTGCGTTGCGCTAAAAATATTGTGTGTCAGTTTAAGAACAGTCAAGTATAATTGTTCGGAATCTTCTGATTTTTTTCTTGTAGTTTGTGTAATTAGTGTACCTATTGTTTATTGCTAGCGCGTAATTGTAGAGAGAATCTCCTTTGTAGTTACAGTCTTTCATTGTTGTTGTGGCATGCATGTAGATTTGCACCGAGTATTTCGCAGCTGCACTTGGAATTAACTAGATATTATTTTCAGTGCTATGTTAATGTGTTTTCTTATTTTGCTCTTCAAATTGTGCTTTTCTGTGTTGTCGTGTGAAATATTGTGACAATAATGGTGTGTGAAAAACGTAATACTAGGCTCCAAAGTAAACTGAGAAATGACAGTGAAGACGAAAGCAATGTGTTAGCGCCGCAGAGTAATGAATTAACTAATGTTCAAAGTAGTAATTTGGTAATTGTGCATAGGGAAATGGAGCGGGCTGCAAATAATGGTGTAGGCAGTGAAACAATTAGTGAACAGGGAAGCATTATCGATCGATCGGTCGGCAACAGCTCGCCTCAGGAATCCGAAATGACAGAACACAATATTGAAAATACTGTAGACTCAGGTTTTGGGTCCTCACCGTTTTCTCAAATGAGTCAAGACACATTTTCTGCTCGTCAAACCGTGAATGTTGCCGGTGAAAATGCACTGCCAAAAAACATAGAGAAACACATTCCAGACACTAATACATTATTATTGCAATTAATGCAACAAATGGAGCAAAATCAGAGACAAACACAGCAACAGTTAGACGCAATGGAACGAAATCTTCACACCACGCTTGAACAAACACGTGAAGATTTAACTAATGAGTTACATAACATTGAATCGAAAGCCTGTAATGATGTAAAAACACAAATTTGTGAGCATTTTCAACCTATTTTTTCGCGGCATGAAAACGCATTACAGAATCACGAAGCAGCCATAAAAGAACTGCAAATTATTGTTCATGAAAATCATGAGACCTTGCAAGTTAAAATTGACTCAGTTGCATCTACCGATTCCGTTACGCAACTTGCAAAACTCAGGAAAACTTAAAGGACACAGTAGATACGATTTCAACACAAATGGACACTCTGAGACTTGGTTCAGAAAAACACACAGAGGAAATAATTTCACTATCGGATAAAGTAGCCGAACTTTCAGATCAGTTCACTAACTTATCTACAAAGGTAGATGACGATCTGAATGACACAAGACCTGTAGCCTTCACTGACACTGAAGAGTATGAACAAATTAGAAAATTGAAACAAAATCAAAATCAAATCAATACACAGTACAAAAGAGAAATCCGGGAAGTACGAGATCAGTTGGCACAAGTAATACAAGAATTACATATTTCAGAGGACACTCGCGCTCCAGTACGGGAAGAGGGACATAGAAATACGGAGCAACCACAAAATAATAAAACAGGACACTTCGAAAATTATGAAAGAAATTGGCAAGGCGCATTGAATTTTGAGATGGAAAATGCCGAAACGACGTAACAATGACCGACATGCGACTCGCCGACACGATGATTTTGACGATAAGCTGTTCATTACTACACGTAAATTCAAAACATTTAAGAATTCTGGCGACGACATTCATCCACAAGCGTGGCTCCATCAATTCTCTCATTGTTTTCCTCCCAACTGGTCATTAGAGCACAGATTAGAATTTATGTGTGGCTATTTATAGAATGAACCAGCTGCAAGAATGCGATCGGTCATTCACGATTGTCACAGTGAAGGAGAATTTTATCATGCCTTCCTCTCAGCATATTGGTCTCAAGCTACACAAGACCGAGTAAAACATAGCATCATAATGATGAAACATTTCGAACAATCTGAATTTTCCAGTCTTGTGAAATATTTCGAAGACATGTTGCACAAGAATCAGTACCTGTCAAACCCATACAGCCCCTCAGAACTCATCCGCATTTGCTTAATCAAACTACCTGAACATTTACGACATATTATTTTGGCAGGACGTTGCAAAGACGACATTGAAGCTTTTCAGGGACTGTTACAAGAACTGGAAATTGACACTGACAATCGTGGGATGCGAAAACGGGAACACAATAATTACAGGTCCCATCCATCACGATTCTGCGATGAAAGAAATAATAACTGGACACGACAAGCCTATTCTTAGAACGCAAATCGTGACCAAAACAGACACCACCTGTATGACAACCGTTGGCAGAGTAATATTTACAGAGAAAGATCGCTTTTCCATAGTAGTGACTATCACAGAGACAATCAGAGAAACAGACAATATGGGAACCAAAATAATTATTATCAAGAGAGACAGAATAACTTTAGACGCAACGGTCCACTGTGCAGTGATAATTCAGGGAGAAATTCTCCACCACTTAACCGACAAGAAAGGTACTACAGGAGCCACCGACATGACGACAGACGATATAATCGTAACGACAGACTTGAATTGCATCAGAACTGGCGAGATTCAAACAGAGCAGGGCACTCTTGACAAGGTGAATTTGTAGAAGTTAGGTCACCTAATCCCAAGAACAGCGCGCCAACAAAGGAACAGACAATGACTTGCACCGCAGGCAGCCGCGTACGCTGGCTGGCTCAGAGAAAAATAACATAGGCGCTAACCTTCAGAAAAATTCCAGTATTCTTTACCGATGTATACCACATGATAATTGCGTTCAAGCTGAAACTCTGCGTACTAGGAAAAGTAAAGGTTTACACCACATTTCACATGTAAAACCGTTTATTGAAAGATAATCTGCTTTTTAACTTTGTCTTTGCCATATAACTTTTCACTTTACATTAGTAGTATGTTTTGTCAGACTTAGAATCTGTTAATATGCAACAATGTTTGAAGTTAAATATCCAGTCAAGAACCAAGAGAAATTATTTAAACAGAAATTACGAATGCATTGTTATGGTGAACAGACGACACAGTGTTATTGTGTGTGTGGTGTCACTGCCAGACACCACACTTGCTAGGTGGTAGCTTAAATCGGCCGCGGTCCATTTAGTACATGTCGGACCCGCGTGTCGCCACTGTGTGATCGCAGACCAAGCGCCACCACAAGGCAGGTCTCGAGATACGGAATAGCACTCGCCCCAGCTGTACGACGACTTTGCTAGCGACTATACTGACGAAGCCTTTCTCTCATTTGCTGAGAGACCGTTAGAATAGCCTTCAGCTAAGTCCATGGCTACGACCTAGCAAGGCGCTATTAGCCTTACATAGTTTGATAGTTATCATATGAAATGTCTCAACAAGAAGAACGATGTATACAACAAGGATAAATAAAAGTTAAGTATTCGAGGAGCTGCACACTTTTCTTATTACCTTTCACTACTTATCCTGTTCCAGAATTCACGCCCGTCTGCGTTAGATAGCGTGCATTTCGGCCTCCTCTATCTACAAGGTGTTGGCACATTTACCAACACATCATTGGCGACGAGACAACGAAAAGGGTCTTGTTCTTTCTAATTGCTTACATTTACTTGTGTCATGGCTTCGCCACAATCTCCAGATGTACTGTCCGAATTTTATCGCTTGCAGAATCAGCAGACGCAGGCGTTATTGGATGCCCTTGGACAGCTCGTCCAGGGTCAACGTGCACTGCACAACGATGCGGCCGCCGCCGCTTCACCGCTACCGCAGCCACAACATGCAGTTGCACCGCCGTTCCGCAGTTTTGATGCGGCGCACGAATGCTGGACTGAGTGGTCCCGCCAGTTTGGATTTCATCTCGCCGCCTACAGAATTCAAGGTAACGAGCGGCAGCCCCATTTATTGTCTTGTGTCGGCGTGCAAACGTACCGTGTGATAGTGAAATTGTTTCCCCGCCGCGACATAGCAACTCTGTCCTACGAAGAAATTTTGTCAGCATTGGACGCCTATTTCAAGGAAACAGTTAATGTAGTTGCAAAGAGGTATACGTTCTTTCGTACAAAACGTACGGCCAGTCAAACTAATCGGGAGTGGGTTGCAACTTTGCAAGGCCTTACTAGGGATTGTGCGTTTGAATGTGACTGTGGCCTTCCTTATTCAGATACTATGGTGCGTGATGCAATTGCACAGAACGTTTCTGATGTTCGCATACGGGAACAGATATTGAAACTAGTCAATCCCTCCCTTCAACAAGTGATAGACATATTGGATAGGCAAGACACACTTGACTGAGCTCAGGAATCTTTTGAAACTTCGCCAGCAGTGTGTAACATTAACCCGCCCGCCGGGCGCGCTGCGCGGTCCGGTCAACTGCCCTCGCTCACGTCCTCACAACTGCCGCCACGCTCTAAACCAGGTGTGCCGCGCCAGCATACAAATACAGTGAAATCATGCCCGCGGTGTGCAACTAGACATTCGCGTGACAATTGCCCATCACGCCACGCTATTTGCTTTTTCTGTCATAAGAAAGGACATGTTCAAAGTGTTTGCCAGAAAATGCTCAGATCAGACAATCCCAATCATTCCCGGCCTTTTGCTTCACGCCGGGATCGAACCAAGGACACTCAGGCTCGTGGACCTTCCCCCATGGACATTCATGTAGTTAATTCCACTTCGTCCAGTGCCACTGTCTCTACCTGTGACTGTGTTCGTCCCACAAAAAGTGTGCGTCGACGTCGCCGGAAATCACGTCAATTCGCAAGTGATACTGTACCTGTGTCAGTTCAAATTGCACGAGACAGTCGCTCTTGTCGTCAGCAGGACAATAAAATTTCTGTAGATTTGGACTTTAATGCCAAGGTCATACCATTCCAGCTCGATACCAGAGCTGCAGTTTCATTGCTCAATCACGACACATACAAACAACTGGGCAAACCTCCGTTGCATGCCGCAAATGTTCAGTTAAAAAGTTATTTAGGACAGCTCGTCCCTGTGTTAGGACAGTGCACTCTTCTTGCAACATATAAGGGACAAACAACACTTGTGTCATTTTACGTTCTTCGTCCTTCTACTGCAGTGAACTTGTTTGGTTTAGATTTATTTCAGTTGTTTAACATGTCTATAGTAAATTAGTGAATCAGACTGTGCCTTCAGACAGTGTTTCTCGGCTATGTGCAGAATTTGCAGACATTTTTGCACCGGGCCTTGGTTGCGCTAAGAACTAGAAGCACATTTGGAACTGAAAGTAAACGCGCAACCGAAATTTTTCCGAGCTCGCAATGTTCCCCACGCATTGCGTGATGAGGTCGCCGGAACATTACACGATTTAGAATCAAAAGGTGTGAGTGAATGTGGGCAATGCCTCTTCCCTTTCAGCTCCGCTTCATCGCTTACGCCGTACAGGTGTTCCGTTTCTCTGGACAACGGAATGCGAACGCGACTTTCGCCAGTTGAAATCGGCGTTACTTTCTAATACTTGCCTTACGCCATTCGATCCCCAGAAACCCCTTTTGTTGATGGTAGATGCATCGGATTTCGGGATCGGTGCTGTGCTTGTGCACAAAGTTGGCTCGCATGATCGCCCTATTGACTTTGCGTCAAAATTGCTCTCGTCTGCGCAAAGAAATTACTCACAGATAGAGAAAGAAGCTTTGGCTCTCGTCTTTGGTGTTACAAAGTTCCATGATTTCTTGTATGGTCGTCACTTTACCATCATCACAGACCGCAAACCATTGACGTCGCTTTTTCATCCGAACAAGCCTGTACCTCCATGTACAGCGCAGAACTTCATTCGCTCGTCTATTTTCCTCTCGCAGTACCACTACGATATCTTGTATCGGTCCACTGCTAAGCACGGAAACGCCGATGCGTTGTCCCGTTTGCCTGTTGCTGAGGATAAAGCATTCGATTCTTCCGAACTTGCTTGCATGTTCATTGATTCGGAAACCGATGACGTGGTCGAATCGTTTCCGACTGATTTTCGTAGTGTAGCTACAGCCACAGCTGCTGACCCTGTCCTTGCTACAGTTTTGCGTTTTGTACTATGCAATGGCCTTTGTCAAAGTCTCGGATCGAGGATCCGTTGGTTCGCCGATTTTTTGCTCACAAGGAGAGACTTTTTGTTCGACGTGGTGTTTTGTTGTTGCGTTCTGATAATGATCAGTCCAGAGTCGTGGTCCCACGTTCGTTACAGTCCTCTGTCTTACGGCTTCTTCACCAAGGACATTGAGGTATAGTGCGAACGAAACAACTTGCTCGTCAGCACTGTACTTGGTTCGGAATCGATGCTGCGATTACGAATATGTGTTCTTCTTGCATGGCGTGTGCCGAACAACAATCCGCACCGCCGCGGAAAGTCTTTGCATGGCCAAAAGCCACTTCTCCTTGGCAACGCTTGCACATCGATTTTGCTGGTCCATTCTGGAATGCTCGATGGTTGGTTACTGGTAGATGCCTTCAGTAATTTCCCTTTTGTTGTCTGGATGTCTTCCTCGACTTCCTCTGCCACCATCCAAGCGTTGTCTGCTATTTTTTGCATTGAAGGTCTTCTGCAGACTATTGTTTCCGACAATGGCCCACAATTCATGTCCGCTGAATTTCAGTCATTCTGCCAGGCCAATGGTATTCAACATCTGACATCCACGCCATTTTCGCCTCAGTCAAACGGTGCCGCTGAACGATTGGTCCGGACTTTCAAGTCACAGATGTTGAAGTTGAAAGAGTCGCATTCTCGGGAGGACGCGTTGTTGCTCTTTTTGTCATCGTATCGCTCTCAGCCCCGAGATGGTCGCTCGCTGGCTGTGTTGCTCCACGGTCGTCCTCATCGAACCTTGATGTCTTTGCTGCACCCGCCGCATTAGGTTCCTGTGCAGCGGCTGACTCCTGCTTTTGCTCCAGGCGACGTTGTATTTTATCGCCACTATCGAGGTTCACGGCGTTGGCTCGCAGGGCGCATTCTTCGCTGCCTCGGCCGCGCGATGTATTTGGTTTTGGGGGCCTCTGGTGAGGTGCGTCGGCATCTCAATCAGCTGCGCCTCTGTCGTCGCACGGGTTCTGCCGCTCCCCGTCTGCTTTCAGCGACGGTGCTGTCCGGTCGGCGCCCTGGGGACCCATCTACTGGCTCGCCTCATCCCCAGGTGTTACCGACGATGCCCTCCATTTTGCCCCATGGCGACGTGCCGCTGCCGCCTCCGCCTCCGTCGCCGCCGCCTGTCCTCCAGCCGGCGCCGCCCGCATTCGACGCTTCGCTTCAGCCGCCAAGCGCCTCCCTGGGTCACGCGCCGCCGATCGCTTCCCGGGACCAGCTGTCCTCCGCCGTGGAACTCTTGCCCGCTCCAGCCCACATGGCGACTTCGCGCGTCGGGTACCCCGACGCAATGGAGGTCGACCCCTCGGCCCCTCCTGTCTCTTTACGGGAGCATACACCGCATGTTGACGTGCACCCTGGAGTAGGTTTTCAGGCGTTTCCTAGCTCCCCTCGGACCGAATGGCCGGGTGCGGGTGGCACAGCCTCGTCTGTTGTTAGGCTCCCCACCTCATCGCATACGTCAACATGGGGTCCTCCCCACGGCGGGCGGAAGCCTTATCACACGACCGTTCGCCGATTTGCAGGGGAGGAATGTGGTGTCACCGCCAGACACCACACTTGCTAGGTGGTAGCTTAAATCGGCCGCGGTCCATTTAGTACATGTCGGACCCGCGTGTCGCCACTGTGTGATCGCAGACCAAGCGCCACCACAAGGCAGGTCTCGAGATACGGAATAGCACTCGCCACAGCTGTATGACGACTTTGCTAGCGACTATACTGACGAAGCCTTTCTCTCATTTGCCGAGAGACAGTTAGAATAGCCTTCAGCTAAGTCCATGGCTACGACCTAGCAAGGCGCCATTAGCCTTACATAGTTTGATAGTTATCGTATGAAATGTCTTAACAAGAAGAACGATGTATACAACAAGGATAAATAAAAGTTAAGTATTCGAGGAGCTGCATACTTTTCTTATTGGCTTTCACTACTTATCCTGTTCCAGAATTCACGCCCGTCTGCGTTAGATAGCGTGCATTTCAGCCTCCTCTATCTACAAGGTGTTGGCACATTTACCAACACATCAGTGTGTGTACATTCTTGCTTGTTAGTTGCACGATTACGTAACGACTATAAGACTTACATACTTAGAACATATACTGGTACTGCTAATGAGATTTTAATACAACATTTTGGTTTACTTGAAAATACATTCTGGATTTAAAGTACTTTCTGTGATATACCAGATGACACAGTGGTTAGTTTATGTGACAGCTACACGATTTTATCACAACGCTACTAATGAGTGACAATTTACAATGTTGTTTTGCGGTGTATCTGTTTTATATCTGCACAGTTTTTCTGAACTCTTCTGGAAAGTAAAACATATTTTAATAGTAACTTTTGTGGTATAGCTACAATGAGACGGCCTTTTCCGTAGCACAACAATACATTACAGCACAGTACTTTCTTCATCACGGCAATAAGGGTAATAACTAAGATATCTATACGCAAAGCATTTCACTTTTGTTTATGATGAGGTGAGTACATTGACTTCTGCAGAACTTATCTTTCAGAGGACGATAACTACGACACTTCTACAGAATTATCTTACAAGACGCACAGTTTAGCGCTACAGTACACGTATTTGAGTGATTAATTTTGTACTTAAAACATTTATTTTTAAAGATATTTGAAGTACAATGATACAAAGGTTTTCCATGATACATTTCATTCCATTGCTGTAATCTGTAACACCTGAGGGTATAATTACATTAATCTTCGCTTACTTTGTGTACCATGTGTTTGGCAAGCACAAGGAACCATAGCTAATATGGTATTTGCTTATACAACTTTACACATCGGTACCATATTTTCTAACACACAAATTACACAGCTATATGATCATTTAACTGAGAGATAAACATTTTTTTACTACATCAGTGACACATGTTTACGCAGTTACACAGTTGGGTAACTTCACACTTATGAAATTGTATTTTGTCTGTACTTTGTGAACTGTTCATATTTTTTCGGAACCATTGTCATACTATGAGAGCTTTGAATGATGTATTTGGTAAGGGAGCATGATTTTAAAGTACGTTTGAGGTAGATGACACTATTGAAATGAGCAGAGAATTTTGTTTAGGTTTTGAAATTATTGTAGAAAGCTATGACGTTTTTGAGATTTGACTGAGGTGTTATGATGTTATTTTTACGACGACGATGTGTATTATGCTGTTGAGGTATGTTTATGATCAATAAGATGATGCTACCGTATATGAGGAATTTGATTATGCTACGTATTTCTTATGATGAAATATTGAAGAGGTGTCGACGAATATGTATATGTATAATAAGGTAAGGAATAATGAGTAGTGGTAAGGGACTCTGATTTGTGGAAAAGGATGTTGGAAACCAAGAATCGTACTTTAAGAGTTATGAAATGTGTGTAAATGCGTGAATGTATCACAATGCCGGAGAAAATTTTTTGGACACTGTTATATTCATAAGATTTTGTTTCTACACATTTGCAACGCAAATTCTCAACCCATGAAATTTTGTATATGAGACTGCCACTGTAGTGCAAACTGGTGTTGTAAATATTTCAGTAAGAAAGTTAAGTGACCTTCACGTAATGCGTCATGGGCACGACGCATTACGTGGGCAGCTGCGCGACAGTCGCCTCGAAAAAAGCCATTAGTGTGTGCCTTTCAGAGGCACAGGTGGAGAAAAAAGGGAGGCCATTATCCTCGCTATTGACATTTCTTT